>NW_024347862.1:2508755-2783360 GCF_902729225.1 Pteropus medius | reverse complement strand
TTGAAGTGGATCACTGGAACAGAAAGCGTGCCCCATCTCTTTGCAAAGGCCCAGAAGAGATCTGCGGTGGGTGGGACTGTAGCTTTGCCAGGTGGAGAAAGGGCGGGCGAGTGGTAGACTTGTACACCGGTTCAACTACCTGGCTTGGGAAACGTAGTTCAGTTCTCCAGGGCGGGGTTTGGCAACTTCTGCTTTAGCATCCGAGGAGGGAAGGTGCGACCTTCAGTTCTCAATTTGCTGTTTTCCTTAGAACTCCCTCTCCCGCCCTCCCCGCACTCCTCCCAGGACCCTACTCCCACCGCCTGCAAGCAAGGGAGCACAGGGAAAGCGCAGCATTCTCTTACTGGCTGCAGGGGTCGGGGAGAGGAGAGCTGGTTGAGGTGCCTGCCGTACCCCAGCTCGGCTCTCAGCCCGGGTGGGCTCTGGGGTCGCAGAGCGGCTGGGGTTAAGGTGGGCGCTCGCCTGTGCCTAGCGACCGCTGGCAAGATGAACGCTCAGTCCGCCGGCTCGCGCGACGCGGGCACGGGAGAAAGTGGCGGTCAGTGATGGAGCTGCTGCCATGACAACCACGGCGGTCAGGACCCGCGCGCGTCCGGGCTGCTCCCGGGAGGAAGGCAGCGTGGAGGCCGGAGGCAGCCGCTGAGCTTGGCGTCCGCGCGTCCCCGCGTCCAGTGCTGCGTCCCTGGAGGAGGCGGGGGCGCGGTACACCCAGCTCCCTTGCGCCCCGAGCCTGCGCCGGGCGGCGCTCCGCGGGCTGGGAGTGCGGGCCGGGCTGGCCGCCAGTCGCCGCCCGGGCTGCGGTGGAGGACATCCACGGCGCCGGAGGATCCTCTCGCTGAGCCGTCCGCGGGTCCCTGCGGTGGAACTTTTTGCACCTTTGGGTTCCAGATTAGAGACTTGGGCTGTTTATAAATATATCTATACATATGTGTGATCTAATAAAACATTTTCTCCTCTCCTTGAAGCAGCAGTTTTTTATGACATCTCCTTTATGTCAGAGACACTTGCCTGGCTTCTTGGGTTATAAACTTTTGATGCCAGACCTCTGCAGAACGTGCCCAACTGAATCTTAAAGTAGCATCTTGAAGAGAGGGAAAGAGAAAGAGCAATCTGTGACCTTCATCCCTGCACCTTCCTTCTTCCTCTCCCTTCCAGGCTGCCTCCTCCTCTCCAGGGGAGCGTCAAGAAAGCTCTTTTTTGGTTGCAGGAGGGGCATCTGGTTCTGCCAGGCTGGAAAGCTGAGGCAGGATTTGAGGAAGAATCACTAGACTCCGCAGAGCCTGGACTCGTTTCTTCTTCTCCCTCTCTGCTTCTGGCTTGCTCCATCCCTTCCTCTCTCCCCACACCACTTCCTGAGACTCACTGGTGTGTGGGGCAGAGGACAAGGACCGTGCCGCTGCAGGAGTTCTGGGAAGTTGTGGCTGTCGAGGATGGGGGTCTGTGGGTACCTGTTCCTGCCCTGGAAGTGCCTCGTGGTCGTGTCTCTCAGGCTGCTGTTCCTTGTACCCACAGGAGTGCCCGTGCGAAGCGGAGATGCCACCTTCCCCAAAGCTATGGACAACGTGACCGTCCGGCAGGGGGAGAGCGCCACCCTCAGGTAGGGAGCTGTACTTCAGCGGGGGACCGAGCCCCTCTATGTGTTTATGTGGGTAGGGGCGATCAAGAGAGAGAACAGAAGGCTTGCATGGGGGATTGCAGTATGTGAGAGGGACTTTGCAGGTTCCAGAGGTGCCCACTTGCATACTGTGGCAGCTGACATCCATTCTCCTGGACAAGTTTGTCGTTTTCTCCAGCTTCTCTGGTCCAGGATCATATAAGTGAACACTGAGGTCCATGCTTGGGACTACATGTAGCTTTGAGTCCATGACATAGCTAGATTCACTTTTGTCTTGGCACCAAGATGAGAGCAGAGAGCCCTGGAATTGACACACTGGGGGATCATATAAAATGGCTGAGTTCCCCTGTAGCTCTCTCACAGGCTGGAAGGTATGAGATAAGGCAGGAAAATGCTCAAGATAGGCTGGCTTGTTCCTCTTAGAAAGATACCTAAAATTCCAGGCTCTGCAATTGCTAGTGCTGGGCCACGGCCCTTTATGAGTCTGCTCAAGATGCAGCCATCCATGTCAACCCTGTGTGGTGATCCTGGGTCCCCTATTATAAATTATGAGGGCAGTTTTATCTTTGCAGGCTCAGGACAAGAAGCGGAAACATGTAGCTTTTATGCAACGACATCACTCCTGTGCGAAAAGCACAATAGGAATGCTTTTTGTTTTACCTTAATGAGTTACAGAGAATCACTTACATGCTCCAGGCAGAGGGGTGGAGATTCTCGGAATATGAACCTTTGGGGACTGGACTTGCTGCAGCAGAGACTTTAATAGAAATTCAGCCACCACTTTCCACCAGCTCAGCAGATATCATCTTTTATGCTTTTAATGAGGCAGTTCTGGTCCTAGGAGACAGATTCAGGGACGTCCCAGCTTAACTCTGACTCACAATCTACACAGGGTGAATGTCTTTGCCCTATCTCTGACTTTGATGATTATGGTAAGAATAAAATATTCTGCCCCAGATTCTGCAGCCAAAAAACCTGGCTTCTCCAAAGAATGGAGGAGGGTGGTTGTCCTTCTTGTTCTTCTCTTAGATCCCATGATTGAACCCTCTCTGCATCTAGAAAAGCTTCTCCCCCGGGAAGAAAATAAAGACCACTTAGGACACCAACTATCCTTTCGTAAGCCGAATCTCCTTTTGAGCTAAGGAACAGGTTTCAGAACACTGTCTGCTGGTAATCGGGGGCCTCAGGAGGAGAGAGAAAAAATAGGATAGACACAGACCTTCCCTGACAGCAAGAGGGAAACCCCCAGCTTGTCCCAGAGTAGGATGTAATATGCCTATTTCATTGTCTCAAAGAAGTTTCAGGAGTCCCCTCCCTGAGAAATGACTTGTGGATGCACATTTGCAATGAATCAGTCAACTTAGAGATGGGAGTAGCACCTGGGCTACAGTGCATATTTACCAAGGAGATGCTGGTAAAAGTAGGTGCAAAGGGATGTTGATGCTGCCATGTACCTCTCTTTATTTTCTAATCTACTACTGGGTGCAAAGAGTCCCACCATTTAATAAAGCTTCAGTGATGAACTTTCCAAAACCCTCTTTCCTTTTCCTGCCCCTAAAAGTTAAAACCAGAAACAAAAAACTTGAGCTATCTGCTTTCTAGGTTGCAATAAGACTATTCCACCAGCAGAGGGCCGGCCAGCTACAATCTACTTTTTTTTTT
Organism: Pteropus medius; assembly: GCF_902729225.1. Lineage (NCBI taxonomy): Eukaryota > Metazoa > Chordata > Mammalia > Chiroptera > Pteropodidae > Pteropus > Pteropus medius. Next base: position 2,780,083 of record NW_024347862.1, on the reverse strand, counting down.
TTTTTTTTTTATTAGCTGCTGGCCTGTTTTCATGATCTTCAATTCTAATGTTTAGCAGCTGGGCTTGGTAATGGGAATGAGAGTGAAAAAAAGAAAAAGCTGAATAGTTGCTTTTTGTGCTTTGTAGAGAGGAAAAAAACCTTATATGTTTGAATACAAATGTTATCTGTTACCTGATTGCATGCTTTATTTTATAAAAAGTAAGCACACGTTTTATGTTGATTTTGCCTCTCCTCTTCAGTAAAATTTGCCCTGAAGTAGAGAAATTCAGCACATTGTCCACATTTTAATCTCTTTATATCCTCTTTCTTTTTACTTCTTGTAGTTTCTTCTTTTATTACTTTCTTCATTTTTATCAATGCCTCCATTTTATATGCGTTTGCCTATTATTCATTCTCTTCCTTTTTTGCCTTCATCACTTAAATTTTATTATTCTCCGATATTTTAAGGTTCTGATTTTACTACTAGTGTAATGTTTCTTAAAACAACATAAATCTCTCTGAAGATTTGGGGGAGTCCCGATGTCTCTCCTTTTGTTTTCTATGCTCCTTTGGTATTGGCTAACATCTGTGTTCCCATCTCAATGAAAAACTTATTTGTTGGTACCATGCTTCCAGTCTCTGGAATTCCATAGCCTCAACCCCAGATAAACATGTCATGTTTTATCTTGCATTGTGTTTTGCTTTTTTAAAAAATGTAATTCTTAAGTATAGTCACTCTTGAGTCCCTTACAGATGTTCCATTAGGAATTCAGTGTTTGGGAATTTAGTGTTCTGAATGCATCAAATATTCAGAAAGTATTGAAAATAATTGAAAATAATTGAATGATTCCCACACTCATCAGCCACAGGAATTCTTTTCAAATGTGGCTGCCCTGGATCAAACTTGTGTCAAATCTTGAATAAAATCACATTGGAGACCAAAGACTGAGTAGGAAAAGCAAAAGAATGGAGAGAACTGGGTTCGTCTTTGAATTTTCTAGTGACAAATTCCCCAGTTTAGATACAGATGATTTCCTTCCTTGGAGATATCATTTTAATGTGTTAGATCCTTGATTGCATCGAGGGATGTTTAGAAAGTGATGTGCCAAAGACGACACTGAAGTTTTGAACGTGCATGAAACTCATTTATATAGGTGAAGCAATATTATCTTCCTCATAACTACTTCAGAGAGCTACTTAAAAAGTAAAAATAATTATTTGAATATTGAGTTATTTTGCCTTCTTGGAAGAGAGAGGATATGGAAAAAATGAAGGTGGTATTCACTACAGCCTAATTCTAGCTTCTATGAATCTGATTTGAATTCATTATTACAAATGGGCCCTTTTGGCCAGAATCATTTCATTACAATTATCTGCTGTTGGTTTAAAAATGTTCTGTGTCTTTCCATTAGATTAGATATGACAAGTCTCTAAAAATCCTGTGTCTGAATCAGTGCCCACATCAGGAAAGGAGCCCAGGATGCTCAGTGTGGTTGGCTAGTGTCTATTAAGCCATTTCAATTGCAGTGATGATGGCCAGATGTGTTTTCTTCATGGGCCTCAATCTCCTTTAAATTTGTTTAGTTTCTCATTGGGACCACGTTATGAATATTTTGAGCTGGTGCTATAGGATGGAGGTAGGAGTTGTTGCTGTAACTGTTCCACTAAATGGGAAAAGTCCCACCAATATACTGTTTTATTTTTATTTTTATATGGCAGGATAATCAGGTTTGATAATCCAGGCTTGCTGATCTGGGATTATGCTTAATAACTCTTTTCTAAAATGTCCCTGCATTTTCATTTGGAGTTCTGAGCTAATCCTTTTGGAACCAAGTATTTGAGGGTTACCTACAGCCGAGGAATAATCTGAGCAGCAGGATTTTGCCAAAGCAGTGGGGCAGTCAAGCTCCCAAGTACAACATTCTGTTGTTTGCCTGGGTGTTTCTCTATATTTTGTACTTATGATCAGCAGCTTTTCTTTTTGTGTAAATTAAAAAATTCAGAGTAACTGCTAAATTATTCAAAACAAGTACATGATTTTACATTTCAGTGCTTAAGTTGCCAAAGCTAAATGGGGATTTGAGGAAGTGCAAAGGCTTGGCTCTTGGTCTGGGAAGATGAAGACAGAAAAGACATTGAAGCAGAGTAGGTCCACAGGGTCCCTCCAAGTGGCAGTGCTGACCCAGCTGCCTACTGGCAAGCTTTTTAAAATTTCGCCTTCCAGGTTCTAGCCAATGCAATCAAAATCTCTGGAGTTGGGCATAGGTGTGGGCACTTAAAAAATCTCTCCCAGAATTTCTAATGTGGAATTAGAGTTGAGACTCACTGCTCTAAAGCCCGTTTTTGCCCCAGAGCATCTGAACAAGGCTGGTCTCCATTGGTCCTACCCCCCTGTAAGTGTTCTCTCCGTGCCCGTATGTACTTTACCATTCACAGGCTACCTTGGCTTCTAGATTGAGCACTGTGCTCAGGGACCTGAATACCTGGGTTTGGTTCTTATTCTACTACTATATGGTTTTGAGCACTTCAGTTCAAGTGCGGACACATGAGAACAATATCTGCCGAATCTATGCCATCAGGTGAGATGAAGTATATGGTGTTTTTCTGTTTAACTATAAAGCAACATATATATATATATGTTGTCACTGGTGGTACATGGAACTCCTCAATAACAACCTGTAATACTCTCAATATTTTCCAGTTTCATCTGCCCTACCTTCTGCCCCCAAAGATACTAATCTCTTCCCAATTCCACTCAGCATCCTTTCTGCTTGTAGTCAAGAATTACTCTAATCTGAATTCCAATAATGCTTGCTACAGATTTCTATTCTAATAGATACACACCGTGGACCTGCCACTTATGTGTAGTTTTGGTTAGACTTTGAACTCCTGGCAGTTAGGAATCATGTCTTATGTACTGAGTACACATGTGGTAGATACTAAGGATTAAAATAATAAATATTTGTTAAATGCTTTAATCCATCTTAACCAGACTCAGTCTCTTACAATATATTATTACCTCTGCAGCAACAAAGTGCTTATATTTAAAGGGTTTTAGTCTTGTCAAAATATGATGCTGGGATATTCACGTACAGCAGTTGGTTAGAGATGTTGGAGGCCAGGGACTTTTGGGTTTTGCTTCAATCACTTGCCAGAGGGGACAGTTGAATCCATCTTTGGTTGCAATCTGATCTGAAACTATGCAAAAGGCTTCACTATCCCTGAGGGCAAGACACTGAGCAGGGCAGCAGAGTTGAGAGGAATCTTCTTGGTGACAATAGAGCAATATATGTGGAAGTGAGGCTGTCTCTGTGGAGGTTTGCCTTGCTGTAGACACGAGGAGATACACAGGATAAGGAAGCAGTAGGGGCAGACAGGCTGCCTAGCCATTCTGCCTGAGAAGCTGCTATGTTAGGATAGGGGTGCAGCTGCAGGATTCAGCAGGCCTGGAAGAGCAGGGCTGGCTGCACTCTGACTCTCTAATGTCACTGAAGGATAGGAATGTGTCTGCCTCCCCCACAACACATGCCACACGCCATATACCACAAGCCAAAGCTGGGGATGGGAGAAGCTGTAAAGGATTCAAGACATATGCTTCCTGGCTTTCTGAATTGCTCTGGAAAACTCAGCCGCTCTTATCTAAGTCCTTTTGTTCATTTTTGGCCTTTAAGTAAACTTGGCCCTTGGGTTCAGTTTAGTCCTGTTGTTCTCATTTCCCTTCCTTTCAGCTTCTAAAAAGGGACTGTGCCCTTAGCCTGTTTATTGTTTTTTTCCTGTGTACCTGGCTCTGAAGGGGTCAGGGAGGACAGCAGCACTGGCCAACGTAGGGTGCAAATCTGATGGGGTCCAACAGTGAGATGCAGAGAGGAGAAGCCAAATAGGTCCTATTTGACCTTCGCAAGGGAGGATTTATTAAATTACTTATTAACAAGAAACAGTGTTCACAATCATGAAATGAAGTAATTATGGTCCAGAAATTTCATTGCCTATTAAGTTAGGAACTAAGTGTTAACCTTTCTTGATTATAATTTTTTAATCCATACAAGATAGTGCCAGATTATTTCAGGTTTGTTTGTCTGTTTATTTTTTTCCCTGCAGGGAGATGCTTTTGCTAATTGGGATTTAGTTGAATTTGAGAGAAAGTTTGCATAGGGTGGGTGTTGGAGTGGAGGCTGCCTGCTCAGTCCCCTCCCACCTCTCAGTAAGTGACACCTTCCTGAAGCTTCTTGTACCCTGGTGTATCTTTTTTAAGAAGTGAAAATTCAAGATGCGATGTCTCTGCAGCTCAACACTTATCCTTGATCTGTGTGTCATTTCCTTGATAAAGAAGGTTAAAGAAAGGAAGAGTTTGAGCCTTATGTCACTCTCCCTACAGGATCTTACTACAGACTTTTTAATAAAATGAGCAAGGGAAGGGGGCCTTTTAAAACGAACACACTTTATTACCCATGGTTCACTCTGTGTCTTATCGTTTCATGTAATTTTCAGACTATTATGAACCCCAAATAACAGCCTAGGAGACTGAGGTTTAGAAGATTTGAGTCACTTGCTTTTGGTCACATGGTTTTTATGTGTTAGAGTCTGGATTTGTTCCTGCAAGACCTTTTTTCTTCTTTTCAGCTTTATAGTATCCCCTCCCAGATATAGAGAACAGAGAAAGTTCCCAAGTGCTACAAGTGGATGAATTCCAAAGCCCCCTCTCTGTTTCCAGGAACTGTGTTTTACCAAAGATCAGGCAAATCTGCATTTTAGTCTATTGTCCTGCCTTTGGCTGTCTCCTTTGCTTCCTGGTGCTTAACTCCCCTCACCTGCCCATTGGTAAATGCCACTCCTTCTTCTGGGAGTGAAAAAAAATCATGCTGCAAACAATGCAAAGAATGAAGGCCACAGGAGGGTTCAGTGACAATCATTGGTGCTCTTAGCTTTGAACCTATCCTAAAGGTTGTCCTCTCTTGTTGCACGGCCTCCCACTGCACACACAGCATCTCCAAGGACACTGTAAACCAAGACAAAGCAAGCAAGTAATTTATTGACAAGAATGCCAATGCCAGAGCATTTCCAGGAGAATCGTGAGGAAAATGAGTGATCACTATGGAAGTATGTTTTTTAATCCTAAAATATATGTCATTTCATAATTCCTCCTCCCCATCTTTATATTCATATTCTAATTTAAGCCACTGAGGCTGTAAAAACAGAGAACCACAGACCTTCTTCTCATATCCTTGCTGCTAGAGGAAACCATGTGACCCCTTTTGGCCTCCTCTTCCCTGGAGATGGTACATTTTGCTTAAATCAAAGAAATGCTGAAGGACTTGACCTGGCTTCCCATAAAGGTGCTGATCAATTAGATGTTTAAAAATTAGTTTTGAATATTAAACATTTTCAGTGGATCTAAAGATTTATGGTATTAACTAAGTTTCCATTGCATAATAGGAACAAAGAATGTTTTAAGTGGTTGTTAAGTTTCCTGGCTAGCCTACAGAAGATAAATTAACTCATAATTATCCAAAATGCTATATACTACCAGTGAAGAATAATAGAAAACAAAGTTGTGGAAGAAGTAATTATGTAAAAGAGAAAAAAAAATGAACGATAATTTTCTATTTATCGTGAATGCTGAAGAAAAGTAGGCATAATTAGAGAAAGATAATACAGAAACATTTTCTCAAAGATATTCCTGAATACTTTCAAAAGTTTTGGAATTTTTATTGTTGTTTTTGTTGTGCTAAATTTAATTTTAAGATTCATAGCTTTCATTTTATTTGATTCAAGCATACATTTGCCACTTCTTGGATGATTAGGGATTCTTTTCTAAATATTATGAAGAAAGGAAGACAGATAAAGGAAATGAAAGACAAAAATGGAAAGAAATAAGTAGGAGAGAGATTTTCCCAAGGTGTCAGCTAAGGTGTCAGCTAAGAGTTGAAGGAAGACAAAGGAACTAAAGGTGGGGAAAGTGTTTACGAGAGAGCGAGAGAGCGAGAGAGAGAGAGAGCGAGAGAGCGAGAGAGCGAGAGAGAGAAACCTAACATGGAATTACTGAATAGTCAAAGGTAGAGAAAAGAAGGAAGAGATTAAAGGAGGAGGAAGGAAAGAAAGAAGGAAATGGTAGACAAAAATTACTGTGTCCCATCTGGTGCATGAACATCTCCATCCCTGACTATCCAGGTCACAGGACCCCACAAGCACAAGTATCCAGCGCCCATATAAAATCAAGGCGAAAAGCAACTTAGGGCTCGAGTTCTTGTTCTTTCTGTCCCTTGGTCCCTACTTGTCCCACAGGAGGAAATCCCCTTTCTTGTCACTGAGTCCTAGTCCAACTCTTCTTACTCTGTGTTAGATCTACAGCAGGCTCTAGGTGATTGAGAGGACTGCCTTGCCCTGCTGAGACCTCTTTACCAGGAATCTTCATCCACCCTTGACCCCACTCCTCCCAGCCTAGTGGTTCATAGACTTTTCAATTCTTATTGTTTGCCTGTCCACCCAAATGTCCACTTTGGAGACCACCTCATGTACAGGCAGCACGTGAGGTTTAGGCCAAATCAGACCTGCTCTTCTACAACTAAATTGTCTATTCTCAGTCATTTTTAGATATATGAATTGCCATGTCAGATATTTGTCCACCTTGGCTGGGATTCATTCAATTGATGCCATCACAACATAGGATCCCCCCATGATACATAAAAGAAGTAGACAGCATCAGTTACACAGGGAACTGAATAAGTCGAGTGTTTTATTGGAGTAGCTATGCTTACATTGAGATATTTGACTATAAGGCTCCCCGTGTTAAAAGGAAATAATGTATTAAGTGTAATAAAGTATTCCACTTTGTACTATCTTATGCTTTCTTATGCCATCTTTATAAATCTTCCTCTTCCCATTGTTGTTTTCATTGCTTTCATGTCTTCTGTTAAATGCAATAATATCCTCTCTTCATCCATGTGTTACCAGTGCCCAGTGCAATACCTAATATGTAGTAGTGCTTCAAGTTTGTTGAAAAGATGAATGCTTATCCCTATCTCTATCTCTCTGTCATCCTCTCTCTCACACACACGTATACACACACACATGCACACACACACACACACACACACACTTGCTTACTTATTTTGAAGCAATTGGTAGTCACTGAAATTACAACTAAGGACTCTGGCATTTGAATTCTAGTTGGGATAATGATCATTCCCTAGGTAGTTGGTATTTAACTTGTCCTGTGTTCTCCTGCTCATTATAATTGCAGTATTTCTGAATTTCACAATATTCTTAAAGCCGAGAGATTCAGAGCAGTTTCAAGGGAGTTATGCTTGCCTCCTCTCTTTTTATCAAGGTTACATAATAGAGGATGACACATTCCATCGGTATATCTGCAAACTTTAGAGGATGGAAAAGCCGATATGAATGATTCTTAACATTTCACAGGGATCTCAGGGTGAAGGGATTTATGGACCCATTTCCTTGAATATCTGAAATGTACCTGCTTCTGTGATAGGCTTTCATTGTGACATCCCTGAATAATTCTCAGCAGCGTGTATCCTGATGCAATGGAAATAGTTTATAGGATATTCTTGGTCTCATGCTCCATTTTACAATTGCATCGTCAATGGGTACTTAGAGAAATACAAGATAAAATATAACTTTATGAAGAGGCTAACAGGCTAAGACTTTGCAGTCAAACAAGCTCATTTCAAATCCTAACTCTGGAACGTATTGGCAGAATGTAGTTGACTAAGTCTCAATTTCTCGATTAAAACAAAAATAGAGATTATATACCAACTTCACTGGGTTGTTGGGGAGGAATACATGACATTAAGTTTGTAAGAGCTTATGACATATAGAAAGCTCATAATAAACATCATTTGTTTTAAATATAAGTTATTGAATTCACAATTTAAACAAGCAGCTTGTATTAACTACCGACTGTATACCGAGCACCGTTCTAGGCAGTGTGGAAATTATAAAGATGAATTATTCCTAGGCTCTCCTCTTTAAACATTCACATCTAGTGAATATGTTAGCAAAATAAAGAACCCAGAGATCAGAAAGTGGGGGAGGAAAGGAGAGAGAGGGAGAAGAAGGAAGAAGAGGAAAGAACATTTACTTAAAATAAAATGTATATTAAGTGTTCATGTACACAAACTTGAACATCTATATTCACCCATTAACCATCACTACACAAGATACAGAACATGTTTATCACCTTCAAGGAGTTCCTCCATGTCCCTTTTTTACTGTGGTAAAATATACATAACATGAAATTTATCATTTTAGCTATTTTTACGTGAACAGTTCTGCAGCATTTTAAATACATTCATATTATGTGAAACAATCACCACTATCCCTCTCCAGAACTCTTTTTATCTTTCCAAACTGAAACGATGTCCCCATTAAACATTAACTCCCCATCTCCATTCCCAGAAGCCTTGGCAAACACCTTTCTACTTTCTGCCTCTATGAATTTGACTAGCCTAGGGACCTCATATAATTGATATCATACAGTATTTGTCCTTTTGTGACTGTCTTATTTCACTTAGCTGAATGTCTTCAAATTTCAATAGTATTGTAGCATGTGTCAAGATTTCTTTCCTTCTTAAAGGCCAAGTAATCTTCCATTGAATGTGCACACGACATTTTACTTATCTAGTCATTTGTTGGTGATCGCTTGGGTCTCTTTCACTTTTTTGCTTTTGTAACTAATGCTGTTATAAACATGGGTGATCAAATATCTGTCCAAGTTTCTGCTTTCAATTCTTTTGTGTATACCCAGCAGTGGATCATATGGTAATTCCATTTAATTTTTTAGGAACCATCATACCATTTTTTATAGTGACTGCACCATTTTACATTCACTCTAGCAATACATAAAGATTACAGTTTCTTTACATCCTCACCCACACTTGTTCTTTTCTTTTTTTTTTAATTAAATTTATTGGGGCGATTTTGATTAATAACATTACATAGTTTCAAGTATACAATTCTATAATATATGATCTGTATATTGCATTGTGTGCTCACTATCCATAGTGTAGTTTCCCTCGGTCACAGTGTATTTGATCTTCTTTACTCTCTTCATCAGAACTCCAACTGCCTTCCTTTCTGGTAACTTTCATACTGTTGTCTGTGTCTATGAGTTTGTTTATTTTGTTTGTTCATTTGTTGTTTCCTGTTTTACATCCCACAGATGATTGAAATCAAATGGTTCTTGTCCTTTTCCATCAGACCTATTTTGCTTAGCATGATACTCTTAAGATCCATCCATGTTGTCAGAAATAGCAGTATTTTATTCTTTCTCATGGCTGAGTAATATTCTATTGTATACATGTAAAACATCATCTTTTTTAAATCATCCACTGAAGGACATTTAACTTGTTTTCATGTCTTGGCTACTATAAATAATGCTGCAGTGTTCATAGGAGTACATAAACTTTGCAAATATGTATTTTCAAATATATATTTGGATAGATACGCAGAAGAAGGATTGCTGGATAGATAATAAGGTAACTCTATTCTTGATTTTTGAGGAATCTCTATAGTGTTTTCCACAGTGGTCGTATCAGTTTACATTCCCACCAACAATATATGAGAATTACTTTTTCTCCATATCCTTTCCAACATTTGTTATTTCTTGTCTTATTGATAATAGCCATTCTAACAGGTGTGAGGTGGTATCTCATTGTGGTTTTGATTTTCATTTCCCTTATAACTAGTGAAGTTGAGCATCTTTTCATATATCTGTTGGCCATTTGTATGTCTTATTGGAATGAGTGTGTGTTCAAATACTCCACTTGTTTTTTAATAGGATTGATTTTATAGTTGTTGTTGATGAGTTGTATGAGTTCTTTATACATTTTGAATATGAGCCCCTTTTCCGAAGTATTGTTTGTAAATATCTTCTCCTACTCAGTTGGTTGCCTTTTTGTTTCGTTGATGGTTTCTTTTGCTGTGCAGAAGCTTTTTAGTTTCATGTAGTCCCATTAATTTACTTTTGCTTTTACTTCCCTTGCCCGTGGAGTCAAGTACATAAAAGCCTCTCTGGGACCAAGGTTTAGTATCTATGTTTTCTTCTTCTTTCTGTTTTTTTTATTGTTTCAGGTCTTATGTTTAAGTCTTTGATCCATTTTAAGTTAATATTTGTGTATGGTGCCAAATAGCAGTCTAGCTTCATTCTTTTGCATGTGGCTTTCCAATTCTCCCAAAACCATATGTTGAAGAGGCTTTCTTTTCTCTGAATGTTTTTGTCTTCTTTGTAGAAAATTAGTTGCCCATATGCATGTGGGCTTATTTCTGGGTTCTCAATCCTGTTCCATTGGTCTGTGTGTCTTTTTTCTGCCAATATCATGCTATTGATTATTGTACCTCGTAGTATAATTTGAAGTCAAGGAATGTGATGCCTCTGGCTTCGTTCTTTTTTCCTCAGGATTGTTTGGCTATTTGGGTACTTTTTTGGTTCCATTCAAATTTGATGATTTTTTGCTGTTGTTCTATTTTTTTGAAAAATGCCATTGAGATTCTGATGGAGATTCCATTAAATCTGTATATTGCTTTAGGTAATATAGCCATTTTAACTATGTTCTTCCAATCCATGAACACAGAATATCTTTCCATTTCTTTGTGTCTTCTTCGCTCTCTTTCAACAATGTCTTGTAGTTTTCAGTGTATAGGTCCTTCACTTCCTTTGTTAAGTTTATTCCTAGGTATTTTATTCTTTTTGTTGCAATCGCAAATAAATTATCTTCTTCATTTCTTTTTCTAACATTTCATTGTTAGTATACAGGATTGCAACGGTTTTTGTATATCGATTTTGTATCCTGAAACATTACTGTATTTGTTTATTGTTTCTAATTATTTTGGAGTGCTTCTTTAGGGTTTTCTCTATACACAATCATATTATCTGCAAAAAGTGACAATTTGATGTCTTCATTCTCAACTTGGACGCCTTTTATTTCTTACTCTTGCCTGATTGGCTGGCTGGGACTTCCAGTACTAACAGTGGTGGCAGTAGGCATCCTTACCATGTTCCTGATGTTAGAAGAAAAGCTTTCAGTTTTTCACTGTGAAGTACGTTATTAGCTAAGAGTTCATCATAGAGAGCCTTTATTATGTTGAGGTACTTTCCTTCCATAACCAGTTGATTGAATGTTTTAATCATAAATTGATGTTGTTTCTCATCAAATGCTTTTTTTTTTTTTTTGCATTTATTGGTATGATCATATGATTTTCATCCTTTGTTTGGTTAATGTGGTATATCACGTTGATCAATTTGCATATGTTGAACTATCCTGGAATGAACCCCACTTGGTCATAATGTATTTTATCTTTTTAATGTATTGTATTTGATTTGCTAGTGTTACGCTTAGGATTTTTGCAACTATATTCATCAGAGATATTGGTCTGTAATTTTATTTTTATGTGTTGTTCTTGCCAGGTTTTAGTGTCAGGGTAATGTTCGCCTTGTAAGATGAGTTAGGAAGTATTGCTTCTTCAACTTTTTGGAAGAGTTTAAGAAAGAAAGGTATTAAATCTTTAAATGTTTGGTAGATTTCACTAGTGAAGACTTCTGGTCCTGCACTTTTGTTTTTTTGGAGGTTTTTAATGAATGTTTCAATCTCCTTACTGTTGATCTGTCCGTTTAGATTTTCTAATTCTTCATGATTCAATATAGGAAAGTTATATGTTTCTAATAATTTATCTATTTCTTCTAGATTATTAAATTTGATGACTTATAGCCTTTCCTAGTATTTTTGTATAATCCTTTGTATTTCTGTAGTGCCCATTGTAACTTCTCTTTCATTTCTGATTTTGTTTGAGTCTTTCCTCTTTTTGTCTTAATGAGTCTAGCTGGGAGTTTGTTGATTTTATTTATCTTTTCAAAAGCTAGTTCTTTGTTGCAGTAATTTTTTCTATCAATTTTCTATTCTCTATTGCGTTTAATTCTGCTCTATTTTGCTATTATTATTATTATTTCCTTCCTTCTACCGACTTTAGGCTCTGTTTTACTTTTCTAGTCCTTTAAGGTGAATTATTATGTTGTTTATTTGAGATTTTTCTTTCTCTTGGGTGGGACTGTAATGCCATAAACTTTTGTTATCACTTTTGCTGAATTCCCCAAATTTTGATGTTTCACTGTCATTCTCATTTTTCTCTATATATCCTTTAATCTCTTTCATTTCCTCTTTGACCCACTTGTTGTTCAGTATCGTGTTGCTTAAACTCCACATTGTTGTGATTTTCTCAGCTTTCTTTTTGCAGTTGATTTCCAGTGTCAAAGCATTGTAATCAGAAAATATGCTTTGTATGATTTCAATTTTCTTAAATTAGTTGAAACTAGTTTTGTAATCAATGTATGATCTATCCTTGAAAATGTTCTATGTGCATTAGAGAAGAATGTATATTTTGGTGTTTTGGTGTAAATACAGATTATGCCCATTTGGAATAATATGTCATTTAAAGCCAATATTTTCTTATTGACCTTCTGTTTGGATGATCTATCCATTGCTGTCAATGGGGTATTTAAGTTTCCTAATAAAATTGTATTTTTGTTAGTTTCTCCCTTTACTTTTGTAGTAATTGTTTTATATATTTTGGTGCTCCCAGGTTGGGTGCAAATATATTAATAAGTCTTATGTCTTCTTGATGTATTGTCCCCTTTATCACTACAAAGTGTTCATCTCTGTCTCTTGTTACCTTTTTTTAAAATCTTGAAATCGATTCTGTTTGATATAAGTATTGCTACACCCACTTTTCTCTAAATGCCATTTGCTTGGAGTATCATCTTCTACCCCTTCACTGTGAGTCTATGTTTGTTTTAACAGCTGAGATGGGTTTCCTGGAGGCCAAAAATAGTTGGGTTTTGTTTTTTCATTCATGCCATTACTCTATCCTGGATGAAATCAATCCATTTATATTTAGAGTGCTTGTTGATACATGAGAACTTCCTATAGCTGTTTTTTCTTTTGTTTTATGGTAGCTCTATGTCTCCATTGTTTCTTTTTGCTTGAGTTTCTGTCTGTTATTTGAGTTTGCTGGTATACTATGCTTTTTATACTCCATTTCCTCTTTTTTATGTTATGTGTTTCAGTTCTAAATTTTTGTTTTGTGGTTATAATTTAAAAAAAATCATATCTACAATAGTCTTTTTTTCTTCTGATTGAATCCTATCTCCATTCACCTGTGCAAGTTCAGTTCTTTCTCCTTCTCCCTTTTATGCTGCACATTGATTTTCAAATTATAGTAACTATCGTCTTCTTTTTAAAAAAGTGCTTTTACCTCTTTTAACTTTTATGTTATATTTAAATGTTTAATACTCTATTCTGAATAAGAGTTGGAATTTCCTGTTTTGTCTGTTAGTTAATCATCTTATAGTTTTGTATCCTTTTGCTTTTTTGTTTCAGGAAGAAAAATACCTTTCAGCATTTCTTTTATAGTAGGTCTCGTGGTGGTAAATTCCCTCAGCTTCTGTTTGTCTGGAAAAACCTTTGTTTCTCCCTTATATCTAAAAGATAACTTTGCTAGATATATTATTCTTAGATGATGAATTCTCCCTTTCAATATTTTGAATATTTGATTTCATTCTTCTAGTTTATAAGGTTTTTGTTTAAAATTCCAATGATAGTCTAATGGGATTTCCTTAGTAGGTTACAGTCTCCTTTTCTCTGGCTGCCTTGAGAATTCTTTCTTTGTCATTTACTTTTGACAGCTTTAATATAATGTGCCTTGGAGAAAGAAGGTCTTTATAGATTGAAATAATTAAGTCTTCTATTAGCTTCTTGGATTTGAGGTTCCAGTTTTTTCCATAGATTTGAGTAGTTCTCACTGATTCTTCGTTTAAATAAGCTCTCTGTTCCTTTCTTCCTCTTTTCTCCTTCAGGTATACCCACTATGCTTATATTGCTCTTCTAATGAAGTCAGATACTTCTCAAAAAGTTCTTTTTTATATATACTCTTGATTCTCTGTCTTCTACCTGAGTCATTTCTAAATTTCTATCTTCAATGTCACTATTTTTTTTTCTTCATCTAGTCTGTTCTGTTTCCTAATCTTGCTAGTTAATTCCTCATCTCATTTTTTGAGTTCTTCAGCTCCAGAATTTGTTTGGCTCTTTTTACATTTTCAATCTCTTTGTAAAGTACTCCTTTTGTTTGTTGATTTTATTTCTGACCTCATTTAACTGCTTTTCTGAGCTTTATTGTATCTTATTGAATTTTTTAAGAACTGCAGTCTTAAATTCTCTGTAATTTAAATCCAGTCTTTCATGTCTTTAATTTTATTTTCTAGAGATTTTTCATGTTCTTCCTGTGCTTTTTTGATATTCATTCATGGTATTTGATGGATTATTTCTCTGTCTGCCTGGAAATTTGAGGGAATATATATATTTTTTCTTTCTTGTTTTTTTCTTTTTCTTTTTCTTTCTTTCTTTCTTTTTTTGAGTGCTTGGTTTTTCTATTTGTTTAGAAGACTTTCCTTGATTTTCCAGAAGGTGCTGCAATAGCTCAATATTTTGTTTTTTCTTACCTGTACTACTGGGACTTCTGTGATCTCTCTGGGACTGTTTTCTCAGCCATAGGAAATACCTCATATTCCCTGAAGAAGTGGAATCCCCTTTACTACTCAGTCGCTTCAGTCTCAGGGGACTAGCCTCCACCTTATGGTGAGTTGAGGCAAGTGATGGGGCTCCTGGCCTGTGTGTTCCTGTTGCTGCTTTCCTGTAACTGGAAGCTTCCTATCCAGCTGCACTTTCTGCACTCCATTACAGCAGCCTCTACCAGGCTCTGACATGATGGGTTGGGGAGGGATGTGCAGGGAGAAAATGGCTCTTGCATCAATGGCTTTGTTTCTTCCAGTGCATTTAACTGTAGTGAGTACAGACCACCCAGGCTGAAATGTTGCTGCTGCCTCTTTGCAATCAGGGGAGTAAGAATTGCAATACCAGATAGCCACAGAAAGGTGGTGGTGCGAGGTCAGATTCTCACCTCTGTGACTTTGTTACCCTGGTGATGGTGGCTGGTGATCACTGCCACCCTCTGCCCTCTCTGCTGTCTCTGATCCTGGGTTCAGCCTTGATGTATACTAGTGACTCAGGATGGTTTGATGTCTCCACACTTCAAGTCAGCCCAGTGGGGTTGCACCCTGACCCTTCACTGCTGTCACATCTGCTTGGGCCATGGTGAGTGCCAGACCGTGGTTTCTGTCTCAGCCCTTCCCCTTGTGCAGTATCCCCTGTTTGTGCCGGTATGTACATCCTTGGATATCTCAATGTGCAGATCTCTTAGACATGTTTGTGTGTTGAGGAGGAAATCCTTTGTTGAATTGTGGCAGTGCAACTTATTGTGACTTCAAGGGGAGAGACCTGAAGGTTTTCTCATATCACCATGATGCTAATGTCACTCTCCCTCTCTCTCTCTCTCTTTTTTTTTTTGATAATAGCTATTTTAATGGCTGTGAAGTGGTACATTGTAGTTTTAATTTCCATTTTCCTAATGATTAGTGATGTTGATGTGATTTTTGACCATTTATATATATTTGTTAGAGAAGTGCCTAATCAAGTTAATTGCCCATTTTTTAATAAGTTGCTAGTTATTTGTTGTTGAGTTGTAGAAACTTTTTACATATTCTGGATATTAGTCCTTTATTAATATACAATTTTCATATTTTCTCTCATTTATGGATTACCTTTTCACTCTGTTGATAGTTGGTACACAAAAGATTTTAATATTGAGGTAGTCTAGTTTATTTATTTTTTCTCTTTTGCAGCTTATGCTTTTGATGTCATAGGCAAGAAATCACTGCCAAATCCAGTCTTGAAGATTTCTTGTATGTTTTTTTTTAAAAAGTTTTATAATTTTAGCTTTTATGTTTAGTTCTTAGGTCCATTTTCAGTTACTTTTTATATATGGTATAAGGTAAAGATACAACTCTATTAATTAATTAATTAATTAATTAATTAATTTTGCTTGTGGATATGCAGTTTTCCCAGCACCATTTGTTGAAAAGACTATTTTTTTCTCCACTGACTATTCTTCACACCTATGCTGAAAATTCTTTGAACAGATATGCAAGGGTTTGTTTCTGGGTTCTCCATTTTATTGCATTGTTCTATGTGTCTGTCTTCATTATCACTACCACACTGTTTTGATTACTATAACTTTGTGGTAGATTTTGAAATTAGGATATGTAAGGCCTTCAACTCTGTTCTTTTTCAAAATTGTTATAGCTACTCAAGAATACTTGAGATTTCATATCAAATTTAAGATGGCGTTTTCTATTTCTGCAGAAAAAATCTTTGGAGTGTTAATAGAGATTGTCTTGATTGTATGGTTCACTTTAAGTAGTACTGACATCTTAACAATATTAAGTCTTACAATCTATAAACACAGATGGCTTTCCATTAATTTTTGTCTTTTTCAATTTCCTACAGCAAAATTTCATAGTTTTCAGTGTACAGATCTTTCATCACCTTGCTTAAGTTAATTACTAGGTATTTGTTTTTAATGTTACTATATATAGAATTGTTTTCTCAATTTCTTTTTTGAGTTGCCTTTGTTAGTGCATAGAAATATAACTGATTTTTATGTGTTAATTTTGTATTCTGTAACTTTGCTTAATTTATTTATTAGTTCTAACAATCGATTTGTGGAATTTTTAGGATTTCTTGCATATCAGTTTATGTCACCTGCAATTCTTTTCCAGTTTGGATTTCTTTGAGAGCTTTTTCTCGTGTAATTGCTCCATCTAGAATTTTCAGTACTATGTTGAATAGAAGCAATGAAAGCAGGCATCCTCGCCTTGTTCTTGCTATTAGAGGAGAATATTCATTGAGTATAATGTTAGCTTTGGGTATTTCATGTTTGACCTTTATTATGCTGATGTAGTTTTATTGAATTTTAAGTTTGTTGAGTGTTATTATCATGTAAGCATATTTAATTTTGTCAAATGTTTTCTCTTCATCAATTAGATGACTTTTTTTCATTCTGCTAATATGATATGTTATATTGATTGACTTGTGTTGAACTATCTTTACATTCCAGAAATAAATTTCATTTTTTCATGGTATGTAATCTTTGACTATCCTGTTGAGTTCAGTTTGCTGTAAATTGTTGAGAATTTTTACATCAATGGTCGTAAAGGATATCGTAAACAGTTTTCTTGTCTTGTAGTGTCTTTGTTTGACTTCGATATCGGGATAATTCTGACCTCTCAGAATGAGTTTGAAAGTGTTTCCTCCTCAAAGATTTTTTGGAAGAGTTTGAGAAGGACTGTTGTTAATACTTCTTTAAGTGCTTGGTAGACTCTACTAGTGAAATCATCTGGTCTTGAGCTTTTCTTTGTTAGGAGATTTTTGATTACTGATTTAATTTCCTTATTAGTTAAACCTCTGTTCAGATTTTCTATTTCTTCATGATTCAGTTTTGTAGGTTGTGTGTTTTTAGGAATTTGTAAATTTCATCTAGTTTATCTAATTTATTGACATACAATTGTTCACAGTACTCTGTTATAATCCTTCTAATTTCTGTAAAATTGTTTTTCATGTCCCTTTCATTTTTAATTTTAGCTATTTGAGTCCTTTTTTTTTTTTCCTTAGTCTAGCTAAAGATTTTTTACTTTTGTTATTATTTTCAAAGAACTGATTCTTGGTTTTCTTGATTCTCTCTATTGTTTTTTAATTCCTATTCTCTATTTCATTGATCCATCTTTATTATTTCCTTTCATTAGTCTAGGGATACATCGATATCATTTCTGACACCATTGATTAGTTTTGTCTGTTTTAAAATTCCATATAAATAGAATAATACTATATCACACAATGCTCTTTTATATTTTATTTATTTCCTTTAGCATAATGTATTTGATATTTATGCATATTATTTCTTATAGCTCATTCCTTTTGATTGCTCAAAAGTATCCCATTGTACATATACACTATATTTATTTCTAATTTTTGGCTTCTATGAATAAAGATACAATTAAGATTTCAGTATACATCTTTGAGGAATTTTTTCCCCCCTTAAGAAATACTTAGGAATAAAATGATTCAGTCATAGTGTAGCTTTAGCTTTTAAGGAAATATCCAGACTGTTTCCCCAAGTTATTATATCAAATTATATTCCCACCAGGAATGTCTAAGAGCTCCAGCTGCTCCACCGACTCAACTTTTTAAATTTTAATATTAGCGATTTTCGTGAATGTATAAAGTAGTATATCGTTGCAAATTTTAATTTGCATTTTCATGAGGATTAATAATATTAGATGTCTTTTCATGTGTTTTTTTTACATTGGCCATTCATCTGTCTTCTCATAGACCATGAGTGATTGACATGTTATCCTATAATTTATTCAACAAATATCTATTAAACACTATATGTCATGTACTATTTTCCAGGCAGTGACATAGGAGCTAGGTTGACACGAAGAAAAGAGATCAAGCTTCTGACATCATAGATCTTATATTCAAGAGCAGAAAGGCAAATATTAAACATGATAAACTCATTAAAACAATATAACATTATACAGTGATGGGTGCTCTGAAGAATAATAAAGTAAATGAATTGAGAAAGACAGTTGGCTATATTCTCACTACTGGAATTACTCATTTGATGCTTGGAATTTGAGTAGAAACCTTACAATACATCAGAGAATTGAGTCCACAGGATAAACTGCCACCCTGAAAACTAGAGAGGCGGGTACAGAGAATCAGTGTTTATTCTGAACAGAAGCCATCACTCTAGTCAGGTTCTTATAGGAACAGTTAAAGGGCAATTAATTGACTGATTTCTGGAGACTGAGTGTGGACTAATTTGAAAACTATCTCCAAGAAACAGAGCCATGGTGGGGCCCTCACACTTTTGTGAGTTTACCTCCAGGAGCTACAATGGGTCCTCAGGGTGAAAATAGGAGAACTGGCAGTAGGAGGGTAACCATTTTGATATACACCCAGAGCATTCTATTCTCCTTAGCAGAAGCCTGTCTTCACTGGAAACTATTTTTCAAGAGCCTTACTATATTGGGGAAGGGAAATACCCAACTCCAACACACCAGTTTTTCATGTATCAGAAAGAGAATACCCAAACACAACCCCTCTAGTCAAATGCCAGAAACACAGCTTAAAGTGAAAGACAAAGCATCAGAATCAGACTCAGTCATGGCTGGGATGTTAGAATTATCCAACCAGAAATTTTAAATTACTATAATTAATATGTTAAGAACTCTAATGGAAAAAACGGACAACATGCAAGAACATATGGGTAATGTAAGCAGAGAAACAGAAATTCTAAGATAGAATTTAAAAAGGAATGCTATAAAAATTGTTGCAGAAATAAAGAATGCTTTTGATAGATGGGTTCATTAGTAGACTGGACATTGAAGAGGAAAGAGTCAGTAAGCTTGAAGACATGTCAATAGAAACTTCCCAGACTGGAAAAGAAAAGAAAAGAAGTCTGAAAAAAACCCAGGAAGTTAATGTTCAATAACTATGACAATTACAAAAGGTATAACATATATGTAATGGGAGTACCAGAAGTTAGAGAAAGGAGTAGAAGAAATATTTGAAAAATATTTGAAACAATAATGACAGAATTTTTCAAGATGAATGTGAGGCATCAAACCGCAAATCTAGGAAGTTCATGAGACACCAAGAAAGTAAATGCATACACACACAAAATTCAAAAAAAACAAACAAAAAAAACAAAACAAAACATTCTTTACCTAGGCATATGACATTAAAATTAAGGAAATTTAAAAGAAAAAAAATTCCTGAAAGGGGTCAGAAAGAGGGGGATTATTTGTAGAGGAACAAGGATAAGAATGAGATCAGACTTCTCTTTAGAAACCATCCAAGCAAAAAGAGAGTGGAATGAAATATTTAAAGTTTTGAAAGAAAAGGATCACTGACCTAGGTACAAAAGTTTCCAAACAAACAAAAATTGGGGTTATTTGTCTTCAGTTGACCTGACTTATAAAAAATATTAAAAATAGGTCTTTAGAGAGTTGAATCATGAACAAGAGCTCATGGGAAGCTTGGTTTAACTCACATTGCTCTGATCATTCTGCACCTCCCTCCATTCACCAGTATTTATAGTTATAGCTGGCTCTTTGGTGATCAAATTATTTGTTCATTCTCTCTCTCTCTCTGTCTCTTTCCCCACACACCACTCACCTACTTTTTTTTTATTCTGGGATGTTTGTTTCTTGAAGGCAAGAATATTATTTCAATTTACTTATCTAAAGTACCTCCTGAGATGCTCTGTAAACGATGCATATTAGCACTGTCTGCTTGACAAGAGGCAGGTAGATTGCATCTATCTCTTTGTCCTCATCTCCTTCTCGATTGTACAAGTAGGTACAATCAGATATTTATATATATTTGTGATCATAACAATGGTGGCAATAATGATGAACATAAGCAACTTTTATTTGTGTAGTGATTTGCAATTTGCTCATTCTCTTCCTGAAAAGTTATTTTCTAACCTCTTTGTATACATGTCATGTCTTATTTATCTTTCAGGCCTCTCTCAAATGTTACTTCACCTGTTAATCTTTTCTGATTTTCCTTGGTATCCTTTATATCAATGATTTCCAAGTTTTCCAAGCCTGATTGGCCATCATAGTGACCTAGGAAGATTGTTTCAGAATACAGATTTCTATGCCCAGCCACAGACATACAGAATTAGGAATATTGAGATATATACCCAAGATTCTGATTCTCATGCAACCAAAACTAGTTCTAGGTACCATTCTTTAAATATTACATTTGACCTTCTAGTGTTTCCTGTAGAACATATAGTGGGAATAAACTGTACCTCTTTTCATTCTCCCATCACTTCTATACTGCTAACTGTGACATATCTGTCAATTTTCCCAAGAGTATTTACATGTGTTTCTCAGTCGCAGGACTTGAGTTCCTAGAACATAGGGAAAATATCTCATTTATCTCTGTATCTATATTTCTGAGTACAATGTATTTTTTTCTTGGTCTTTTTGTTAAATCTTACAAAATCCCACTCAGATTAATTTTTATTATTTTTATTTTTTTCATTTACTAATTACAGTTGACATTCGATATTATTTAATTTTAGGTGTACAGAATAGTAGTTAGACATTTATGTAATTTACAAAGTGATTTCCCCAATAAGTCTAGCACCCATCTGACATCAAACATAGTAATTAAAATATTATTGGCTATATTTCTTGTGCCGTACTTTACATCTCTGTGACTATTTTGTACCTACTGATTTGTACTTCATCATCTTCACCTTTTTCACTCAGCCTCCTAACCTTTCTTCCATATGGAAATCATCAGTTTGTTCTCTATTAGTGTGTTTCTGTTTTGTTTATTCATATATTTTGTTATTTCAATTCTACATGTAAGCAAAATCATATGGTATGTATCCTTCTCTGTCTGACTTAGTTAGCGTAATACCCTCTAAGTCTGTTGCGCAAATGGTAACATTTCATTCTCTTTTACGGCTGAGTAATATTCCGTTGTATACATGTACCACTACTTCTTTATCCAGTCATCTATCAATAGATGGTTGCTTTCAAATCTTGGCTTTTATAAATTACACTGCATGAACATAGGGATGAATATGTCTTTTTGAATTAGTGTTTTGGATTTCTTCAAATCAATACCCAGGAGTGGAATTGCTGAGTCATAAGGTAGTTATATTTTTAATTTTTTTTCTTGGAAACTTCATATAATTTTTTATAGTGGCTGCACCAATTTGCAGTCTCACCAACAATGTACAAGGGTTTCCTTTTTCCCATATCTTCACCAACACTTGTTGTTTGTTGATTTATTGATAGTCATTCTGCATTTCTCTGATGATTAATGACATTGAGCATCTTTTTATGTCTGTTTGCTATCTGCATGTCCTATTTGGAGACATGTCTATTAAGATCTTCTTCATTTTTTAATTGGATTATTTGTTTGTTTTTGGTTTTAAGTTATATGAATTCTTTATAAATGTTGGATATTAACCTCTTATTGGATGTATCATTGGTGAATATCTTCTCCCAATCAGTAGATTGCTTTTCTGTTTTGTTAATGGTTTCTTTTGCTATGCAAAAACTTTTTAGTTTGGTGTAGTCCCACTTGTTTATTTTTTATTTTGTTTGCTGAGGAGATATGTGTACATATAACTAAGAGCAATGTCAGAGAATTTACTGCCTATGTTTTCTTTTAGGAGTTTTATGGTTTCAGGTCTTACATTTAGGTCTTTAATTCATTTTGAGTTCATTCTTGTATATGTGGGTGAGAAGATGGTCTAATTTCATTTTTTTTTTGCATGTTTCTGTTCAGTTTTGTCAACACTATTTATTAAATAAACTCTCTATATCCAATTGTATATTCTTGCTTCCTTTGTCATAGATTAAATGACCATATAGGCTTGGGTTTATTTCTGGGGTCTCTATTCTTTTCCATTAATCTATATTTCTGTTTTTATGCTGGTACCATGCTGTTTTGATTACTATAGACTTGTAATATAGTTTGATATCAGGTAGCATGATAGGTCCAACACTATTCTTCTTCCTCATGATTGTTCTGGCTATTTGGGGTTTTTTATGGCTCCATATATGTTTTAGGATTATTTGTTCTAGTTCTGTGAAAAATGCCATTGGTATTTTAATAGGGATTGAATTAAATCTATAGATTGCTTGGGGTAATATGGACATTTTCATGATGTTAATTCTTCCTATCCATGAGCACAGTATATGCTTCCATTTTTTTATATCTTCTACAATTTTTTTTCTTCAGTGACTTATAATTTTCTGAGTACAGATCTTTAACCTCCTTGGTTAAATTTATTTCTAAATATTTTATTTTTTGATGTGATTATAAATGGAATTTTCTTAATTTACCATTCTGATAGTTCGTTGTTGGTATATAAAAATGCAACCAATTTATAAATATTAATTTTGTATTCTGTTACTTTACTGAATTCATTTATCAGTTGTAGCAGTTATTTGGTGGAATCTTCAGGGTTCTACATATATAGTTCATGTCATCTGCAAATAATGACAATTTTACTTTTTTCCTTCCAATTTACATGCCTTGTATTTCTTTTTCTTATCTAATTGCTGTGGCTAGGACTTCTCCACTCAACTATTTAAACGAACAAGTAGTCTGTGTTATAAGGACCAGGGAACCCAAGAGGAGTGGAGAATTTTGGCTCTGAAAAGAGTGGAACTAGGCAGACACTTTGTTATCTGCCTCTTTCCACATGGTCACATGGTCTTTTAGTCTTACTTTTCCTGAATGTCTGATTTCTTTGTACCTTTACCCATCAGCCTCTGTTTCCATAAGGAATAAGATGGCCATTCTGCATTTCCTGAATTCCCAGTTTCTCAGTTCAAGGTAGTCTCCACAGATTGTCTAGCATCTCTTTTCTCATTTCCAAATATACAGATAAAATCTAACCTTCCCAGCTTGGGTTTAGTTTCTATCAGTGTAATCCAGCCATGGGCAGAAGAAAAAAAAAAAAAAGTATCAGGATGCTTTTAGCTCCAAGCAATAAAACATAACACTAAAAGTGATATAAATAATGGTAATATTTATAATCTCACTTAATAAAGATGCTAGAGGGAGCTAATTTCAGGGTTGGTTTCCATGAGCTAAAGTGCTGAGCTAAAGTGCTGAGCTAAAGTGCGTCACATTGTCATAGAATACAATCTAAAAGTAGTCATGAAAGGCTTGTGGTATCTCTCTCGAAAAAATTTTTCAGACGCTCCTTCCTAGCAGAATTCCTTGTGGTGTCATTGACCAGGATTGCATTTATATGTTCAGGCCTTAATTGGAAAAATGGGCTGGGAAAGTGGTGTCTGGCATTTTCAGCCATTATAGTGGAAGGCAGTCTCCATCAGCAAGGTACTGATGAGCAGTTGCTGTTGGGTTGGCAGATCATTGTATACACAGGCTCCTGAGACATAAATGTTGTTTACAGATGTGGCTGGAGGGAAGGTGGAGGTGGGCAGAATTCTCAGAGAATGGTAGATGTGGCTTGGGCAGATCTCTCAATAGGGGATCTCTACAGAATTTAGCATATGTGGATTGAAGGGATAAACTGAAAAATGTGTGTCTGCTTACTGTGATAGTCAAACCTTGATGAGGCTTGCTTTCTTTATATGGTCATCCATGATTTCTAAATCAATACTTGTTTAGGAAACAAAAACTAAAAAGAAATGGGATAAGAAACAGAAAGAATCAAGGCTGATGAAGTTTTAAACAGCCCCACACACTACAATCAGGGAGGGAAAAAAAAATACAGGCACTGTAGAAGGAAGGACACAGGAGAAAGAAAAAAAACGGTGGAGAGAGAGAGCACGACAACCGAGTCATGGTGAGAAGAAAACCAGAAAACCTTAGGGAAAATAATACACAGTGGGAAGCTTCTAGAGCTGGATGGTTCAGAGTAGTAAAACTTCTTAAATCAATTCAGGGTGAACCAAGAAACTAGCTAGAAGACAGGAAGGAAAAGGTGCTGGGAAAAGATAGCTGAGATTAATGAGGACGGGCTGTGCCAGGCTCCTGCAGGCGCGGGCCGGTGACATGACAGCACAGGGCTGAGAAGCTCCCCTCTCTTTTGAGGTCAGTTATTTATTTATTTTGTAACGGAACCTAACAAATTCTAAAACCAGATAAATCCAATTACCCGTGTTTTGCCTTCAGGGAGTGCGAAAGATTAATGGTGGTATTTTGGCAGTAGCACAAAAAGAAATAGGTGGTAAAGAGGGCTCATAAAAGGACTCTATCCCGGGAAGGCCCAGGAAGCTGGCTGAGGAGCTCTGGCCCTGGGCGCGGCTGTCTGTCTGCACTCAGGACTCTGACTGCACACTCACTTTGGAGTGGGCCTAGAGAGACTTTCCTCCTCCTCCTCCAGTCCTGTGATCTCAGAGAGCTCAGCAAAGTACAGCATACTTCTTAGGTGATGCTCTTTTTGTCTGTCTCCTACAAACAACAACTTCGATTCTTTATGTTTTAGAATTAACAAAGCATTTCCCCAGGAGTTACCTTCATTAATCTTCACAAAACTCCTGGGGGAGTGGTTTGACAGTTACTATTTTCTTCAGTTTACAGATAAAGAGCCTGAGTGAGAGGTGGGTTCTAGAGCCTATTTCTCCTGATACTGTGCTTATATGCTTTCCTCTGCTGCTAGCAGGATAACCATTTTGGAAACATTATCTTAGAAACAATAATACATCTGGTTCAGCTTGCTACAAACCTCCTAGGGGCCTGGTTGCCATTGATGTATTGGTATAATGAAACCTGCATGCAGGGGCAGGTAGGGCAGTGATCAGACTGCTCTCATTTTGTCTTGGTAAGTTTCATTGTATGAGACTCTCAATGTATTTTGGCTTAAGAAATGCTTATTCTCAAATACCTTGCTTGACATTCACACATTCAGCTTTTAAAAAAAAAGTAATTATTTTTATTGAGATATAATTCACATACCATAAAATTCACCCTTTAAAAGTATACAATTCAGTCGTTTTCAGTATATTTGCAAAGCTGTGCAACCATCACCACCGTCTAATTTGAGAACATTTCATCCCCCACAAAGAAACCTCGTGTCGATTAGCAGTCACTCCCCATTTCTGCCTTGCCCCTGGCAACCACCAATCTCTATTCTGCCTCAACGAATTTGCCCATTCTGGACATTTCATGTACATGGATTTGTACAATACATATGCTGTGCTTTTAACTTCTTTTTTACTTAACCATTCTTTCACTCACTTATTCCCTCTCTCATCTATTCCACAAACACTTTTCGACCTCCTATCGTGGTTCAAGCATTTTGTTAGTTGCTGTGGGTGATGAATAAGCATAAGCTCCACCTTTTAAAATCTCACAATATTGAGGTACTGGAAGATAGAAGCAATCAGTTCAACACGTTAAAGTAAGTCTCCATGTCTTCTGTTAAGGTGCATTTGTGCTGTCAGGCTCTATGTGATTCTGTCGATTCTGTCTGAGCAGTGTCTTCTTGCCTAGGACCAGCCCTTACATTGGAGAGACTTAGGGTGTTGTAGCATATTCCACTGGGGCTCTGCACTGTTTCATAATTATAGCCCATCTCTGACATTGTTTACTATCTCCTGAGAAGCAGGCTGTACATAGCACTCTATTCTTACCTCTTGACTCACACACTCTCAAACTTTAACCAGTATTGGAATCATCCAGAGGGTTTGTTAGAACAGATTTCTGGGCTTTAACCCAGAGTTTCTGATTCAGGAGGGCTGAGGAGAGGAATTTCTTACAAGTTTCCTGGTGACACTGGTGCTACTTGTCCTAGGACCGTACTTTGAGAACCAATGTCTTTGAATATGTTCTTTTTTTGTTAGTCTCTGTCCCGGTCGCCTGCCTGGTAAATCAATCTTTCCAAAGCTGAGGCACTTCTTTTCTCTTGCTAGTCTCTTATTAAAGACCCAAGCCTTGCAAGGCTTAAGGCCCAGATTACTACCTTTCTGTTCACAGTCCCTGACATTGCCTATTTCTGGATTTGATGGTTTTCTCTGATGCCAACTACATTGACTCTGATGTACTGAAAATCATCACCTTTCATGTATATCAAGTTCTATTTATTGTATATCTTACCATAATCCACAGTTAGTTCTTAGGACTAATCCAGCCTGATTTTTTTACCCCTGCAGTTAACTGAAAGATATATAAAAATATCCCAAAACAAGACACCAGTTAATTTCAGATGTCATTGTCATAATTTCCTCCTTCAAATTTTTCTGTTTAATAAGATTGACAAAAATTACATTTTTAAATCTGTAACACTATATGTTGGCAAGTTTAAGTTGAGAAGGCAAATGTTCAATAAATATTTCTTTAGCCTTTGTGATTTAAATGTTCTCATATGAATCCACTTCTAACATTGGTGGTGATTGCAGAGTCATAATAAAGAATGTCTAGGGTCTCAGGAATTTAAGAAAGACCAAAAACTTTAGCTAAAGATGTCAAAAAACAGGATTTGATAATTAGAGTGTTGCAAAGTAGATTAACTGACCTAAAAAGAAATTTAAAAAAAAAAATCCCTGACTTTGATATACTCATTTTTACTTTTATAAAGTAGTGTTTTTCAGACACCAAAGTGTATACACTGTATGAATCCAACTTTATGAAACTCAAAAACAGGCATAACAAACCAATGATGGCAGAAGTCAGTATAGTTCCTTCAGGTGGTGGTAAAAGGAGTTTTGAGGGTTAATACTTAAAAACTGGCATGAGGAAAACTTTTAGCATAGCAGGGATGCTCTATATTTTGATCTGTGTTGTTACACAAGTGTATGTGTTAAAAATCATTGAGCTGTACTCTTAAGATCAGTGCCCTTTATACACTTTACTTTTTAGATGTTTACCTCAATAAACAGAATACTTTTTAAAAAGTGATGCAAACCATTTTAAAAAGTGATTGTTAAAAATAACATTATAAGAAAGGTAAAATAAGTTTTTATTTACTTAAATTAGCAAATTAAAAATTATATTGTAATCTTTTACTTTGCTTGATTATTTTCAAGACCGGTGGCATAAAACTAACCCTCATAAGACAGGAAAACATATTGAAACAGCAACAACAGAAACGTCCATGCCTCACAGGGATGGGCATGGAGGCAGAAGAGCTTCTCCCAGAAATCATGGTGTACCACAGATTGAAGGCTTGTTTTATATACAAAGAACCAGTAGATTTACAGTCTCCTTTGTTTCACTCCAGAGTAAAGGTGCAGGAGTTTGGAGTGATCTGAGTAGGCCCTTGGACTATGTTAACCATTGCCACCACCACCACCACCACTACAAAAAAACCTTGCCCAAAGTGGAAGAGATTGCTGAGTGCACCCATTGTTCTACTGCAATGAAGAAATTAAACCAATCCCAGAGCCGAGTAGTAAGGTCTTCATTCAGACTCCAGGGAAGGAATATGGCTAACCTAGTCCCAGGTACCATGGCAACCTAAAACAAAAACACAGCTTCTAGACTTAGAGTTTTTTTAGAGGAAACCAGGTACCTCAGAACAATGTTTTATGATTTTCTTTCCCAAATTCCCAGGAAGTATCACCTTACTCTACACTCCCTCAACTGTTAGGCCAGTGCTCTCTCAGTCCAGGGTGTCATTCAGGATTCCAAAAGACTCTGCTTTATAGAATGAGTAAGAAGAGCCAAGTCAGGCTCAAAAGGGAAACATGCTAACTACCCTATATTTAGCCAAGAGCATATATGCCTGATGCCCAACCTTAAACTTTAATCGATAGATATTAACAGAGAGAACAATAACTGCCTTATTAAATCAGCAGTGATAAAAATAAGCTTTAGCTGCTATTGAATGCTAATTGTCAGTTGATGACTCTACACAGTTTCTGAGAGTGAGCAGGCACATTTAGGGTATAATATAGCGTTTCCAGTACATGCTGTGATGTTAAATCCTCGTTATGGTGTCTTAATAATCAATTGGACTTCAGCATAAGATATTTGTCCAATTAACTTCACATCGATGCTCAGGAGTCAGCCTGGCTAACTAAAGATGATGGATTAGTTATGGTAGCTTGGAGTTGATTACTAGGGTGGGGGGGTACATTCTCTATGCACTGGGGGGCTAATCTCCAGGGTCCAGGGTCAGCAAAAAACCTTGGGTCGTGATGTGGAGCTCACATTACATTTTACAATGTGAATGAGAAGAACAATGCTCCTTAGTTACAGTTAGATTTCCCACTTACTGGAAGGATGTAGTCGCTTGTCTGCCTTGCAAGCCACTTTACCCCACCCACTACAACAAGTTCTCTACATTAAAGGTAGAGGCAGGTGCAGGGGAACCTCGATCTTCCCTTTCTCTACTCAAATGCCCTCTACACAGTCTGGGACAGTCTTTCATGACATTCTTACTTAGCCTATTTCCTCTTCTCCTCTACCAATTCATACCTCTTCATTCTATTCTTTTCTTTCAGCTTCTAAGCCCTGAGTATACTACTTACTTTGAACACATTTTCGTAGTCTTGTAGTGCATCTTTTTTCTGCTTTTTTTGGAGGGTTTATTGTCTTGGATACTTAGATTGCGTGTTCAAGTATAGGAAATGTGAATTTTATTTACCTTCTTCTGTCTCGACAACCATACAGAGGCATTCAGTGACTGATATCCAGAGTGCTAGTGCATAAACAGCAGACGCATAACTACATGACTCTGGTTGTGATGTTTCACATTGGCATGGCTTGGCTAAGCCATGGGAACCTAAAGTCCTGGAGAAAAGAGGCTTTGAAGGGTTTGTGGGCACAAATCCCTGATAAGAGGCTGTTTCTCTTGGTAGTGATGACATTGTAAAGGTGATTTTTAATTACCTATTCATAGTGTCCTTTTTCAAAGGAGTGTAAGGATCTTATAAGGATATGACAATTATCATAAATTAAATGTTGGTAAGACTATATCTCATACTACAATAAAAAATAAATGGCAGATGGATCAGAGAGCTGAGCATTAATAAAAAGATAAAAGTTCTGACAGCATCAGAGAAATAAAGAATTTTACTCGTACATGTATACATATTCTTGAGAGTGGGGAGACATTTTGTAATAGACCAGGAAACCCAAAAGCAATAAAAGAAAAGACGTATATTGATAAACTGTTCTCATTAAATACAAAAGATCTAAACATAAAAAGGTTACAAGACAAGTGGTAGACTGGGAAAAAAAGATTAGCAATATTTATAACATTAATAGCTGGATTACATAAAGAACAACCACAAATCACCAACAAAACAGATAAATAGCACAGCAGAAAATAATGATGTGAATCAGCATCTCCTTGAAATAAAATAGTGCATATATATGTGAAAAGATTCTGAACCTCATGAGTAATCAGGGAAATGCAAATTAAAATACAAAATACAAAATCTTAACCCAAAACTAATAAAAATAGTAGTTTGTATCAGTGAAGATTCAAGGAAAAGGTAATTTTTCAACACTATTGGTGAGAAAATAAGTGTGAATCTTTTGGAAAAGGCCATCGGTGATATCAATAACAATTAGAAATTTAAATACAAATTGACTTCCACTCCCAGCCTCTGGAGGAGGCATTTAGAAAAATCTTCCAGAGGTACTCCTGATGATTCGGCCCTATGCAGCATGGTGGCTGGGTGAAAATATAGACACAAACTTAACAACCAAATAGCTTGAAGTTTTGCCAATATTTCTATGATGTGCCTCATAGATGTTACAAAGAATGAGGTTATTGAAGCACATACGGACATCAGAAATGTGTGTGTCTTACTGGGAGGTAAAAAAGCAAATTATATAATAATTCATGTAACTATTATAAAACAGATACACGTGTATACACATTTACTATGTAATATTTGCAAATGGGTAGATGCAGGACCTCTATGGAAATGAATAATGACAAAGTGGTAAGAGAAAGGCAGGTCCACGTGTTTTGTGTGCTTCTTTATTATATAGATCTCTTAGATGTATTGAATTGATGTCATTTAAAAATGTTTTTTAGAAAGAAAGGCAATATAAAAAGAAATTTAGAACAAAGCTGATGCAAAGGACCACGTGGTCGTCAGAACCCAGAGGGTGATGTGACCAGTTATATCATCCACAGTGTCTGTCTCATAAAGATAAATCAGTAGCTGGAGAGAAACATAACTATTTCTCAAGCTAAAATTGTAGCAAAGCTTCTCTAAGAGTCACACAGACCTTGTGACATGTAATAATGTATAGTCTCTATTGCTCCCATGGTTAGCCAGCTCCTCGGGGGATTGTTGTCACGCTTCCAAAAAGATCCCCATCCCCTTTTCCCACTCTGTTCATGACTCAGTGGCTGCTCTGGGTTTGCACAGGAATCAGCTAAACCACACTCAGTTGGATGTCCTGGTCTCAAAGGAGCTTGAGTGAGGTAAAACCTGGCGGGCAGCATCCCTGTGACTGAGAACCGGCCAGGATCCTCCCTTCTGAGACAGCAGCTCACCCCTCTGCAGGGCCTTTGGTTTCTCAGCCTGCTCTCAAATTCAAAGGACAAAGGGATAAAGACATCGAGGCCATAGTGGTAACTAAGTTCAATTTCAGTTCATCCACACACAAAAGGAAGAAATTGTATAGCATTGAGTAAATTTAAACAATTACATGAATATTATGCTAGAACAGAAAACTTATGGTCACAGTGAATTAATCATATTGCATAGTAAAATAAACAACTACATTATTTTTTTTTTTCAGAAAAGTTACAAAACTAATGAGGATGTGTAATCAAACATACACACTTAGCCCCGTTGCAGTGTTACCAAGTTCAGAATTAATAAAACAATGTTTTCTTAAAACTGGGAGGACACTAACATTGTGGAAGTATTGAGGATTCCTATTGTGGATCTGGGGCAGGGATCGAGGGTGCCAACACATTTCCAAGGGTCGTCCCTCTCTCTTGCTTGCAGCAGAGGCAACTGGGAACTTGCTTTGTGAGAGCAATGAGATGAATTATATGGCCTCTGGCTCTTTGAGACAATCAAGTTGTCCTTCACAGTCCAAGTGGATGTAATTAACTGCACTGATAGGATGTTATGCCCATAGCAATGCAGAAAACAGCGGAAAATGAGTCAAAAGGATACCTAGTGAAATGTAGAAGAGGGAGGGTGGAAGTAGGGGGAAGAGTGGGGAGATAGTTAAGCGAGCCAGGCAACTCACTCTTTCTCGTTTAGCTTAGAGAATGACTTGGGTCTCATGGTTTTCTAAAGAAGTTATGGAGTTTTACTACCTTCAAAAAGGAAAAAGGAAGAAGGTGCACACCCTTTGGTCTTCCGAGTTGTCAAGGAAACATCGTCAAATAAGGGATTTCTCTAGAAGCCAGGATTTTGGGGATTCTTGTTCCAGTGATGACGTCCGTTCAGAGTGAGGAAATAAAATCTTCCGTTAGCATATTTCCCAGGTAGTAGCTAGAGCCTCCAGATAAGCACCTGCAGACACCACTGAAGAAATCCAGAAAAGAACCAGCTCAAACCAGTTATGGCAGCCCTTATGAAATTAAGGCGACGAAGATCTCATTATAATAGTAAAATCCTAACCTGCCTCTGGGAGGAATTTGAATGACATTTTCTGAACATGCAACACATGAAGAGGCATGCCCTGCTACCGCTCCTGCGTAAACCCGACACACTCTCTTACGTGCTATGACAAAAATTTTTATCATGGATATGTATTCTTTTGATAGGGTAAAAGCACAGAGGCTCCTCCATTCGGGAAGCCGTAGCTTTTCAAATCATTCCCCCTGGGCTCCCTATTTGCTGCAAATAAATCCTGCTTTGTGAGATAACTATTCTTGCTGCGTCATCTGGGTTTTTGCTAAGAAGCAAACTCAAGTTCAATTCAGTAACACCAGGACCATCTACAGTCAGCCGTGCAGCCTTAGGCAGCCCACATCACCACTCTGAGCCTGAAAATCTTCCTTGTAAAATATGGGGAATTCCATAATCTCACCTTATTTTTGTCCCTATGGGTTTCTGGTTCTTCACAGTACTAATTCACAGAGACAGACAGAAAAGGGGAATGTGAAGTGAATCAAATTACTTTCAATGACATAACTTAGTCATTTTGTTTCCTGATGAACCATAATCAGAAATGATATTTGTAAGCAAAGTGTACCAGTGTTTACTAAGGGATCATAATTTTAAGTAATTAAATACTAGTTAATTGATTTCCTGAATAATAAATTTACTTTCTCGTAATTGTCCTCCATTAATGGATGCACTCTTATAAGTGTTTTTACTATAATAAGTCATTAAGATTTCCTGAATAATTTCTCTCTAAGTCATTGATTTTAAGTTACTTTTGCTAATACAAATGCATAAAATCTCATAATGTTGCCATGTATCAGTTTCAATCAATGTAGTTGTGACAACTTGTAACTTGTTTATGGTTCACTTTTAAATAATAAAGAAGGTATAGAAAAAAAGATTATGGTAATAAGTAAAATATTTTCCAAGTTACATATAACATTTTCCAAATTGTATCTTTAGGCAACTCTAACTGCAACAATACCTCTTCTAAATGATTATTCTGAAGATCAGTTAAGATTATAAATATGAAAGCATCAAATATAAGTCTCTGACATATACTTAACATATGGTAAAAAATTGTTTGCTATTTCTTCATTCATTCCAGAAGACCCAAGGAAGCTGTGGCACGGATATTATTCTATTGGAAGTCACTGAAAGGTTTTATGCAAAGTCATGATATTGTAACATATCATTCTGGCAGCAGTAGATGGAAGATGGAGTAGTGTGGGCTGAGCTGAGAGTCAAAAACAAAAGCAAACATCCCCAGTTAGGATGTTATTCCAAAAAGTTAATGCAATAGATAATGACAATCTTGATAAACTCATTGGTGTGCATAAGTAAAAGATAATTGTTTTGAAAACAATCCTAGGGATTGATTCACCATGCCTGGGAATCAGATTGGTTCTACCACTAGAGAGAAGCCAGTTCATTTTGTGGCCAGCAACTGGTCTGATACTGGTTCTGATACTTAACTACATAGGTATCCATAATACAATTCAGCAGAACCTCTTCTCCTCTTGATTTTGCTTCTCTCCACCCGCCTCACCATTCCCAGAAATTGCTTCCTATAGTTCAGATTTAGAAATGATATATACAATGGAAGTTATTAAAATAAATGAATAGGGATGAAGGGAGAGTGAGGAGGCAAGATTGAAAAAGAAAGGGAGGGAGGTTATGGAGACAAGCATCCTTCATAAGATTACGATGAAGACATATTGGCTTCGCTTAATTTTGGATGATTCAAACATAATATTTAAAGAGTGATGGAATAGGTAATTTTTTTTCTTGGCAGAGTCTGAAAATACTAATCCTGTCAACCCATTGCGTTTGAGAAAACATTTAAAAATCGATTTAGTGTTTTTTTAAAAAAATTATAAGTATGTTAATTATTAATTTCCAAAGATTCATTTAACTTGTTCTTTGTAATTCTTTGTAAATTAAATTTTTTTTATAATAATGACATTGATGATGGTATTGATGATGAAGTTAATTACTAATTGTGCTTCTCTGATCAACCAGGATGTGGAAATGAGTTCATCGCATCACATCAAAACTATCTTGCTCACCTACTGAGTTCATAGCTTACTATATTATATTAATATTTTTCTTATATTTTACCATTGTAACTTCCATTATAATGAAAGATAAGTCAGAATTTTAATATTACGGCCCTTTAGTCTTACCTGTTTATTTGTCTTTTTTTTTTATTAGAGTTTTGGGGGACTTTGTTTCTTCTATCTAGGGAAAAGATCTCATGTTATCCCATGACATCATAAGGAATGATGAAGATTCCAAATGTTCTAATGGTCTTCAGAGCCTAATACGCAGTATCTAACTGGTGTGTCTCAATTTGTTCCAATTGTTCAAGCTGACTAAGTGCTATCTCCTCCATTTGCTCTGTCCTGAAGAGAAACAGAGGAAGATACACCAGATACCTCCAGCTCTGTACATTCTGAAAGTTAAGATCTTTTATAATGAAACAGAAGACTATTTACCTTCTTAACAAGCATAGAAACAATTAAAATACATTATGGTTAAATAAACAGAGAAAACTGCTAACTTTATTATTTTTAGAAACTAAATGGAGAAAGGGGAAGACATTCTGCAAACAGTCTTTGAGTCATGTCTCTGCCTTTTGGACGGCCTTGTGCTTAAAGCAGCTATGGAGTGCGAAGAAAGAAAGGAAGGGTTCCACTGTCATGCATATAATGCCAAGGATCCTGATACAATGTTGTGTGGCTGGAGAGTCACGTGATCTGGTGTCTTTGCTGTTAGGTGATGCTCACTACTCTCTGAGATTGACTTTGCATACAGAAGTCAATGTTCTTACTCTTAGAATAGTTATCAAAACTCAAAGGAAAACTCCTTGGGATATCTTGATGAATGTGTGAAAAGTTAGGACATTTTGCCAACTGCGGTTTGATTAGGAGGTTAAAAGATGGTTAAAAGATTTTAACTTCCTTCTATTGCATCCCTTCTTGTACCAAGTAATGATTATTTGTGGGGTCATTCTGCTTCACAGTATCGATACCTCGTCTCCTGGTTACTTGGCAGCTCAAGAGACTGGGACACATATTTGTTGCTCAAATGACTGATTTCTAGCTGTTGAGGTAGTCAAAATCCCCTTGTAATTTTTCACCAAGCTTGATCCTGCTCACTGTCAATGGCGATGGTTGAGAATGAGGGGAGAAGTGAAGGTACTGTTTACATGTAGACTTCTGTAAGAAGTGATAGAGTAGTATTAGGGAGAAATGTGGAATTTCTGAAGTCAAAGGTGTGAGTTCCTGTTGAAGCTTTAATATCTAGATGTATAATCTTGGATCGTTGGTTAACATTATTGGTTTTAATCTCCACATCCTTAAAATAAGGGGTTTGCTCTAGATGATCTTTACCATTCTTTTCACCTTTACCTTCCAACATTCTTCCATTTTCCTCCAATTTACTCTGGGTCATTGTCTGTTTACTGCCATTATCCAGCTACTGGCATGCAGCTACAATAGTCTTGAAAGTATATATGATAGATCTTGAAGGTAGATGAACATATGATAGAATATATAATATAACAGCAATGAACTGCAAATATAAAGATTTTGGTTCCCCATTAAGCTCCATCATAGTGAAAATGAGCTTTATCTTCTCTGCGTATGCATATGTTTATATTTAAAGCTGTCACAATAATAATACCCAATTCCTATGTCACAGAAATACTAGCCAGAGGAAATCATATGATGAGGTAATTTCTCACTCACATAGTAATTAGTCCCTTATAGACATGCTTGAGGAATAGTGATGGAAGAATTTTGGTAAAAAGGAAGATGATGGTACCATCCCCAGCACACAATGTGTGCTCAGGCCTACCCAGTGTTTATAGTCTCTCAACATGAAAATTTTGGAATTTCCAAGTTTTATTCTGTAATATCCCTGCATTCCACTCTGCCTCTAGCAGTATGAAATTCACAGACTCTCGGCTGTGTAATTAACTTCACATCTGAAGAGTCACTGCTCTGCAGAGCTGCAGGTTCCTGCCATTGCTTCAGGCTGCTCAGGGGCCAGGCCTGCCCGCATGGGGGCATAATGGCCAGGGAATCTGTGCCAAGGCCTCTACTGCCCCCTTGGACCACTGCCAGGCCCAATGCTCGCAGACTGCATTTGGGAATGTGGCTGAGACTTACCTTTGTCCTGTGGCTGCTTTAATTGCAGTGAAAAGAGCTTATTGAAAGCAGTGCTGGGAGGAGGAGGGCCTTCTCTACCAGGATTTCACATGCAAAAGTGATTACTATTTTCAGTAGCAACTCCCTCGATAGAAATCTCTTTCTCCTTTGCTCACTCCCTGTCTGCTGAATAAAAATTCTCCACACAGTGATGGTTAAAAACATCAATTAACTCTAAAACAATTATTATTTTTTGAAATGCCATTTTATAAATGTAATAACACGACACAATAATCCAGGGTTATTTAACAGAGCATTTACCCTGAAAACAGTCATTACTCTTTAAATGCAGTAGACTCTAGAAGCCTCTTAACATTAAATGGCAAGTGAGGCAGAAGCAATATTGTCAGAAATGCCACATCAGCCGCATATATTAACAAGAGAAGGCTGGCAATTGCCCTGCCCACTAGCTGCCATTTTCTTGGCATTTCTTGGGCCCAAAGCTTTCCTGCTCCCAGTGACAGTGGTCAACACTGATGTGACAGGCTGACAGTTGAAAGAAATACCCTGTAAAGCATTTCCCTTGTGTGGTCACCGTGCACTCTTCCACACAGGATTGAAATCTGACTTAGTGGTCAGTAAGAAGGGCTTCTTACAAATTCTGTAGAACAAACTGCAGATGGCAACAATGGAGGGGTTGGTGATCTTATCATTTAATGTCTCATTGGGTTCTGTATCCTATATGCCACCTTCTCCCAGCAACTTTTGACACATAGGGTACAGAGGCTTTCCTGTCCTAACACATTTCTTTCATAAGAAATGTCTCCTCCTAGGTTTTTAACTAATCCTGAACTTCATTTCTATTTTTAGACCTAAAAAAACACATAAAAGTGTTTTGACCTACATGAAATTTCTATCACACTCAACACGAGGTCTAGGGTTACATCTGGAATCATTAACAGTCTATTAGACTGTCTGTTTTATAAAAGCATACGTGTGTGAGATGTAGAAAGCCTTGCCCTTCAGCATAAACCTTCCTGCCTGTGACTGTTCACACTAGGTAGCAGGGACAGACTCCAGAGGGTCACAGGTAAAGGTGTTCCTTGCCTGCAACTTGGCCATGTGTGGCTGTGGATGTCCTGCACTGACATTTCTGTCTCTGAGGAGTCTTTGTCTTTTTGAAGAAAAGAGATTAAGCAGTGACACCAGAGCGATATTCTAACTGGGGTTGACAGGGCTTGGGAAACCTGTGATTCATATGGCAGAGAGCTTGTATGGTTTGGATTCCTCCAGCTGGCTCCAACAGTGGGCTTTGGACATCAAGTCTTTCATGTTCTGAGGCTGATTATTCTTAACTGTGATCCCCAAACGCAATGTCCAGAGAGTCTCTGGGTGGATTCTGGTCTAAGAGACTCCTCTGTCTTCATTTAGTACATTTAGTAATACACTTGAAAAACGCAATTTGGTTGTATATAAATAGATTAGTTAAATCTTTCAAAACAAGTAGCATCTTGTTTCTGTGTTTATAGTGAAGGAAACAAACTGGCTGGTGAGAATTGGTGGGACTGTGGTCACACAAGGAAGAGTGAGCACACTTTGTCTTTTGAGACAACTTAGGCTACATAAACTGAACAAGCACAAAAGCTCGTATTGAGAAGTTTAGAAGGCTGACAGGAAAATCTTGCAAAAGGGCTTATGAGCGTAGACTTTTAGTGGAATCTTAGGAACAAAATAAATGAACAAATAAGATGAAAACAGACTCATAGATATGGAGAACAGACTGGTGATTGCCAGATAGGAGGGGAGGTTGGGGGGCTGGTTGAAAAAGGTGAAGGAATTAAGAAGCATAAATTGGTAGTTACAAAATATTCATGGGGATGTAAAGTACAGCCTGGGGAATATAGTTCACAATGTTATGGTGACTATGTAGAGTGCCAGATGGGTACTAGATTGATTGGGGGATCATTTTATAAATTATACAGAAATCTAACCACTATGCTATATACCTAAAACTAATATAGAATGATATCGAATGTCAACTCTAATTGAAGAATAAAAAATAGACTTTTAGGGCAAGAACAAAACTTAAGAGTTCATAGACACTAAGTTGTTTTTTTGTTGTCGTTTGTTTAAATAATGTAGTTAAATAATTAATTAGAGGCAAGGGAAACCCAAATATAGGGCCTGTGGCTTTCAGATTGTGTGTGTGTGTGTGTGTGTGTGTATGAGATTTTATTTTTCTTGAGGGATGGTTAATTTCTTTCATTTTAATTTCTAGTAACATCATGACCCTAACGTCAATCTCCTTGTTGCAGGCTACACTTGATAGACAGGTCACCATTCTCTTTTTACGAGTCCTCTTGCTTTTACTCTTCTGGTTGTTCTTTTTGTCTCCTAGAAGTGTATACCACTGTTGATTATGGTAATCAGCAGCTCCTTTTTGGAAAGAGCTAATCCTGGTACCAGGCTTCTGACCACAAAAGATTTCAAGAGACAAGCATAAAGTTTCCTATCAAATAGCTTCTAGGAGCGCAATATTTTTGAAACTCATTTATTCAAACTTTTTTTCACTGGTTCATTGATTCATTCACTATCTTTTAACTGTGTACCATGAGTCAGCAAATATGCTAGATATGGGACAACTAAGGCAGATGAAACAAGGCATCTGTCTACACACACGGATGTCACAGTTTAATGGGGAGGATTCACATAAACTGCTAACTAGACTGCGGCATGCTGCTGGTATAACAGAGAAATGTGCAAAGAGCAACTGGAAATGTGGATGAGCAAGTGGTTAATTCCACCAGAGTTGGGGCAAAGTCAAAGGAAGATGTCATTTGAGGAGGTCACATAGATGAAATCACATTTACAAGAAGTTGAATTTCTTGAAGAAGGCCAAGAACAAAGTAGAAAGAAAAGCATTCCAAGGGAAGGTAATGGCATAAGGAAATGAATACAGAATGAAAAACCCATGGAATGACAAGAGGATAAAAAATAGCTTTTACTGGTTATAGAGAGTAATAGAGGATAGGACTGAAAAAAAACATGTAGGAATCATATTGCAAAAGAACTGTGTGCTCTTCTTGGGAGTCAGTGACATGAGTAGGTAACAATCTTTGACGTAAAGATGGATGGCAATTTGTAAGATATATTAGAAGGTTATGAGATGATAAGCAGAAAAATCTTGTTAGTGGGAGACTATTGCAGTATTCTGGGTAGATTTTGATGGTTAGGATAGAGAATGACCATCAACTCGAAGAAGCAGACTTACTAGAGTTGTCACATTTGGCTTTAGTCCCCGCTATTCTCTATCGCATTACAACTAGTCAACTCACTTTAGCTGCTAACTGTAGGTATTTGAGTTTCAACAGAGATTTTAGTGGGGATGCAGAGGAAAGTAATCTTTGTCAGCCAAAAGAGAGGTATTTATAAAGGAGGCAGCACATTACTTTCTGGAAAGATCTACTTCTATTTTAGCCTTCTCTTAAGTTTCCCAACCCTGTAACAAGACCACTGCCCTTCTTCTCTCTCCTGTGAACTCATTGACCTTTCTGATGGCAATAGGAGAATAGTGCTTACACCTCAAGGGTGTGGATTAACTTGCTGCTTCTTATGAAGCAATTCTAAATGGTAAATGAGCCTAATGGAATAATATTTCTTTCTCCTGGTACTGTTCTACCACCAGGCAAAGAATTAACATCACCCAAAAGACGTGACTCCACCAGCACTGAGACCCCCCAGAAAGACAGGCACAGAGGCAAGCTTTTGTAGCAAACACTTTAGGGGCTGTACTTGGGGGAACAAAGCCCCTTAGGATTGGCTGTTCACAGAGCCCTGAAGATAA
The DNA here is from genome assembly GCF_902729225.1 of Pteropus medius. NCBI lineage: Eukaryota > Metazoa > Chordata > Mammalia > Chiroptera > Pteropodidae > Pteropus > Pteropus medius. Next base: position 2,740,090 of record NW_024347862.1, on the reverse strand, counting down.
AACAAAATAGCTTTATTTAAAGATTTATTTAAGATGTTTTAAAAATTGAGTAGAACATACATTTTTAATACTGATTGATATTATTGTAAAGCATTCTAATGAGAATCTGCCCCACGGGCCCTTGCTGACTACACAGACAGAATATTCCTTTTCATTCCTACCATGAGTCATATTTTAGCCCTGGACTAATACATTGATGAAAGGTGCCCCTGTTCTGGTAGGGCAGAGGGAAAGAGAATGTAGAAAGGCAGCAGGGAGAAGAAACAAGAAGAGAACTGTGGTGTATAAAAGTCACGTTTTAGGCTGCATTTCAAGAAACCTTTCCAAAATGCAGAGGCTTCATGCTTGCATTCTGAAATGTTCCTTAAAGTTTAGAAAATGTGTACATTTGAGAAGTTGTTAAAGGCTATGAATGCTAAGATATGCATCATTAATCAAATTACGGTTCCCATTTATTGAGCATTGGCTATGAACCAGGCAATGACTCCCTGCTTTTACATACATTAGTTCGTTTAATTCTCAAAACAACCACAATATTATTCTCATTATACAGATATAAAAAACAAGGCTTAGAAACATTTGATAGCTTATCCAAGCCTTATGTTGCAAGAAAGTCTGAAGCTAGGATTTATAAAAAGTCATTTTGAACCAAGGTACCAATTTAAAAACAAATAAACAAATAAAAAAACCCCTCTAGATTATCTTGCCTCTATTGAAGTCCTAAAGCAAAGTCGATTCCTTAATTTTTTATCAAGAGGTCAATATGTCCCATTAATCCTCAACCTTCTATCCTTGGAAATTGTATACATAGTGTGGTTAAACTCTGGGCTCTGGAATTAGAACTACTTTCCTAGCCCAGCCCTGTCTTCAGATTTCTGAGATACGAGAGTTCTATAACGTTCCAGACACCACAGCTCAGTAATGCACACCTAAGAAGCAGCTGAAGTTCTAGAGAGAAAGGAGCCCCGCTTTATAAAGTATATTTTCTGTTTCTGAATGCACTTGGAACTCTGCCAGTTCCTCAAAAAGTTTCGTCTTACTGTTGAACATTTGGGCAAACTCAGTCTCAAGTTTTAGGTCCAGAGAAAAATCTCCATGCAAACAAATTTGCCACCTCTGAAGGAACTTCATTATACAAGTTTCCCACACACATTCTAATTACCACCACTCAGACTGCCCAGGGGAGCAGCCTGCTAACTAGGTCAGGATCCGAGGAGTGCCGCCAGCTGTGTGCGGGCAGCAGCCTCCTGGGTGTCTCTTGCTTCTAAGTGCATGGCCTTCTGTAGGCTTTTGCGGTTTTCTTGCTTTGGATTTATAGAACCATTACCCTGGAATCCAAACAAAACACCTAGTTTTAATAGCTTAGTCAGTAGGTGGTTCACCAACAATTTCAAAAACTGGAAGCAATAGTAAGTTCCCAGAGGAGTAGCAGTTGTTTGTTTGGAAATAATTCTCCAAATTGCATTTATTTCACAGCAGTCCGAGGTCACAAATTCAAGAGCAATGAGAATTCTATTCAATTAGACACCTCGATCAAAAGAGATCTGTCAAGATGACATTCCATCTAAAGAATCAATTGGTATGGAGAAATAATTTAGCTGCTGCTGCTGTTATTTAGGTTTATTATTATTGTTATTTTGCAATTTGTTGAGGGTAAGGAAGCTGGCCGTGATGAGTGCTCAGCAGTTCAAGACATTTGTCACTCTATCAGAAAGAAATGCATCCTCTTCTGTATGGTCTTTGTGCTGCATTAATGGCCAAATGGGTGAAAAGTGTTTCCTGAATGGGTACATAGATAATTGCTGAGCTCCGAAAGGGATGTCCAAGATTTTTTTCAAGCTATGTGTGAGCCATCTCTTCCCCTCTCTTCTCGTGCTCCACACTGTAAAGGAGGACCAATCTGTGTTTGCCAGCCCAAGGCCAAACTGGCAATCACCAGTCAATACTGGCCACTGACTCAGTCACCTATATTAACCTAAAAATGTTATTATATGATAATATGTTTCCTGAAGCTACATAGCCAATTTCTGATTTCAGATAGAGTCCATCATCTATCAAAAACAAATCTTTGAGCTGTAAGTTAAACACCACTTTCATTAACCTCTACCAATGAAAACTAAACACAACATACACACACACACACACACACACACACACACACACACACCCCTGACCATGCTTTTTTTCTGCAATGACAGAGGGAGGAGGTAGAATAGCAATGAGTAGAGAGGTTAGAGAAGAGTATTATCTAAGCTATTTCTTGCTTTATTGTTGTAATGTTCCATCATTTTACTCTTGGCTGGGAGAGCAGTGATGGGCTGACGTCAAAGGCCCAGTTTATCCCTTACTTCCTCTCTTATTTTGCTAGTAGTGAGAAATCATAACTCATTTTTAAAAATTGTGGTGGCGGGCAGTGTGTTTGGTGCCAGAAATTTCTAAAATTCTTAGGGCTGGAAAATGCATTAAAGCTCATCCACTTGCACTCTGTTATATTGAAGCTCATGCAGTTGGAGAGCACTATGGCTCAGAAAAGGTTCTGTTTCCTCGCCTCTTCCTCTTTCCGCCACTAACACTGCCTTTTAGAACAATTTGACTTCAATATCAGGATTCTCAGGGTATTAAGTAAATAGCAACAGGGAAATGATAGCTACTCAATGTAGTTATAGCCTGATCTAATTTAATGCAGACTAAATATTATCTAAAGATCTGTCCTCTGGTCACATGTGGGCAGTCTTTAATGAAACTAGTTTTCCCTTTGTTGCTTAATAAAATATCTGTTATCTCTTTCTGGATTCCTCCTGTCGTCCCCATGCCACAGATTAGAGTCTTTGCCTGGTACCCTGGTCTCTGTCACTTGTTTCTGGGTGAACAGCAACATAGGCAGCTGACTAGCTGGAGTCACAGAAATAGCCTGGATGTCCATCTACCACGTGCCAGACACTCTGCTAAGCACATTTCACTGATCATCTTGCTCACACAAGCCCTCATGAAGAAGTCCTTTATTTTTACTTTCTCCAACCTAATTGAGCTATTTACTGACTCATTCCTAGGCCCTGATTTCTTGATCCTTATTCTCGCTAGGATAACACCTTATGTGATGTCAGAGCAAGTCCTCACACAGCTCATTCAGTCTCAGTTTGTGAATAAAGAATGTTCAACTCTCAGTTCTGTAAGGAAGGTCAGGGAAACTCCACACTGTAACCCATAGATGTGCAGGCCTGTACCTTTGATTTATTAAATGTTTCCTCTAAGTTGGCCTCCTAGTTGATGGCTTTCCATCTGAAATTGAAATTTAAAAGCATCTTCATTTACATAAGCCATACATAAATTTGCCCCAGACTGGAGTAAAGAGGGATTATATAATGCTCAGGATATATGCACAAAGGGGAGAGGTTATTTAGCCTGCTGGTGATTCTTTTTCCAAAAGAATTCAGTGGAAGATTCCTTTAAATACCGAAAATCCCTTGTGAATTGGAAGTATGATTCAGTTTACATATATTTTTCAGGAACACATCTGTCATGTGTAAATCAAGATGAAGTTGAATAATTTACTTGGCATCCTGAAAACTTTCATTTCTTTTTCTTTTATGTCTCTTTATCTTTTCTCTTTGCTCCTGATGAGTCCTCTGCTGTCACAGAGAAATAGAAGGGAAAGGTGAAAGCCAAGAAGGCACAGTGCCCATCACTGGGAAAAACTTTCCTGGGGAAATGGAATCCCACTGAGACATGTATAATAGGGAGACTCTGTACCCCAAATCTGTTGCGCTTATTTTAAGCCATGGCTAGTTTTATTTTACCACCTGGCTCCATGTCATTGTATGTGTATATTTTGCAGAGAAGTTAAGAAAGCCAACCTTTATTGAGAGTTGGTTACATGACAGTCACTATGCTGAGCATATTTTATTTAGTCCTTAAAACAGTTCTGTGAAATTTTCTCATGGTATATTTTAGGAAATTGAAGCTCAGAGAAGTACACTGATTTTATTCAGTCTTTTATTTAGTTTAAAAAGACACTGTGTTCACTGGTCACTTATTTTGGGGAGGTTAAAATTATCTATCTGATGTTTATTTAGCTTCCCTTGTATGTCAAGCACTGTGTTGCCCACTGGAACTGCAATAAAGAGCACCAACTGGGGATGGATTTTAAGTAATCATACAAGGTAAACTTGCAATGGTGTAGATGTGTTTAATGAAGAGGTGCCTGGCACTAAGGGAGAGGGATTTGAGAGGAGGATTTGACCTACTTAGGAATGCTGGACAAGCTTCCCACAACATAGAGCTGAATGAGTTGGAAATAATTTGGTTAGGGAAGGCTTCATATAGAAGGAATAGAATGTCCAAAGGCCCTAGGGCAGGAAGACATAGAGCACACCAAATATTTGGAGCAGAGAATATGGAGACAGTGTCAAGTTTTGTAAGGTATATTTTGGACCTTCATTATTATTAATCTAATAAAAAATATGCACAGTGCTAGGGAAGGAGGAGAATGATGACATGAATGATTTTTTGTCCGTTTGTTTAAAGATCATTCTGGCTGTAGCATAGAGAATGAATAGGAGGGGACTGAGTACACTTAGAGATACCTTTGGGACTCAGTGCCTAATAGTTCAGTTGAAAGATGATGGTAGCATAGAATAGAGTGATTGGTGGAAATAGAAAAAAATGCACCACTTTGAGCACTTTGGAGATAAAACCATTGAGACTTGGTGGTAGACTGAGAGGAAGAAAAGAGATATCAAGGATGACACCCAGTTTTTCAGCTTGCCTAAATGAATGGCTAGTGGGCCACTCATTGGTAAAGACCCAGTTGGGGCAATATATAATGAACCTTTTGTGAGTTTCTTTGGACATGGCTGTTTTGATTGTTGCTAAAAAGAATACAAGGCTATGCTGTGCTGCTCAGAGAGAGTTGCGGGCTCTTAAGTGGTAAATGGCATGGGCATGGATTAACTTGTTGGAGAAAGAACTTAAGAATGGGAGAGTTCCTTGGACAGCCTTGAAGAGCTTCAATATTTAGTGGCTTAAGCTTGGAAGAAAGAAAGACAAAAATCAGCCGGAAAGTTAACAGGAAAGACTTTTTTCTTCTTATTTTCTTTTTTTTTTTTTTTAAATATTATGAGAAAGCCAAGAAAGTGTTTCAGGAAGGAGAGATTGTTCAAAGAACAAAATGTTTGCTACTAAATAGAGTACAAGACCTACGAGACCTATTAGATTTAAGAACAAGATAATTGGTGACATTAATGAAAATCGTTTCAGTCAAGGCAAGGATGAGACCAGAACTTAGATTTGAACAAATTGAGGACCATGTGGTAGGCGAAAGAATGGAGAGAGTAAACAGACAACTCTTGTGAAATGTTTGGCTGTTTAGATGAGAAAAAATAGAATTATGACTGAAAGAATAAGTGGTGAGGTAGTAGTAGTGTTGTTGTTTTGTGTTATAAAGACAAAAATTTTACCTTTTAGACACTTATGATATTATAGAGAGTCAGACACAGAGACAAGTACACAACACTATGATAAATGGGAGTATGTAAGGAAAGCCTCTAGCTTTGCCTTGAATGTGTGGAGACAGGGGGCACCATCCCTGGAAAGTATGATTTTTTTTTTCAGTTTTGACTGAAGCCTCGAAGCAATGGGTGCCAACTATGTTTATATCGAAAGCAAGATATTGGACCAGTGGCATACTTGAAGAAGAGTTGACTAAACTATTGTAAAACTGCTTTTACAATCTTGCTAATTGCTCAAGTCTAGCCTTTGAAGTCTAGAGTTTGGCAAAAAGAGCGTCGGAAATTAGAGAAATGTATTGTGGCTTTTTGCACAGAGAGCTCATGATGGTCTGTGAGTTACACCCCTCCCAGGGGAGGTGTTGTGGAAAGTACTTCTCTCTTACCTCAAGACTAGATGGATAACCTACAAGGAGACCACACACAGCTTGATGGTCCCAGGAGACTAAACAAGAACACAGGTACAGAGCTGGCTGAGTGCTCAGAGGCAGCAGAGAATAGGGCTGCATTTGGGTAGTAACAGCACTCCTGGCTGTGATGGTTCAAATGTCTGTGTTTGACATTTGATGTATGAGCCATATGTAGAAAGCTTAGGTCTGGAGTTTTCCTGGTCCTGTCCAAGGAATGGCCAAATGGTCAAATAAAAAACTAAGGTTCAAAAGAATCCACTTGAGTTAGCCAAGATAATTGATGAACTTAAGAAGAGTGTATTAGTGGATCTGTTGATGGCATAAAAGTGAAATGTGAGTACAAATTGAGGAATTATAAGCAGTGGATGAGGACGACCCTTATAGGAATTGAGAAGAAAGAAGTACATGACATAAGTAATAGGAAGGGTTTTTTGCTGTGTTTTGTTTTTGAGAATGGTGGCGCTGGACTGTAACCCAGATAAAGCTAGGCTTTCTTGCTTCTAGCTGAAATACCTATGGAATACCTATTCAAGTACATAGCAGTCCTGCCACAGCAATAAAAAATATTATTGGAAAGCAAATGAATCTTTACTTTTGAAAACTGGAAGGGTTTCTCTCTTTATGACACACATAGAAGTTTCTTAAAATTCTCCTTTCCCCATATTCTTGTAATACCTTACATACCCAGCATCTGTTCCCTATTCCAAACAGCTTTCTTTTATTTATTTTTTTCTCAACTACCTCGAACTCTCTTTCTAATCCAGTGAGAATAAGTTCTTGTTCCTCCATTATTATCAGTACACCTTTAGGATTTGTTTTATTCTTCTACCAGGGGAACTCTGTATTTTCACTGTAAATTTAGTTATTTCTGGCTTCTCTATCTCCCCACCTTCTGCTTATCTCATTACTATTCAACAGAATGATAGACCTTTTCTGTGTGATCTTAAAACAAAAGTTCTTACCTCTTAGAAGAGATGGAGGAGAATCCCTTGGACATTTATGTTTTAATATTTTAAATTTGCTTTGACATATATATTCTTAAATGTTCCTGGAAAAGAGCCAGAGGAAATAGAGCTAGCAGAGTTAATAGAGCAGGTTCTTGAGAAGAAGGAAGGGTGGGACAAGAACTTAGGTGAAGGGAGGAACCTTGGACCAGAGGAAGATACTTCCTTTATGGCAGCAAGAATGTAGGCTGGAGGAGATGGGGAAGGAGAGAGAAAAGGTCTTTGTAGGTATAAGTTGAAGTTAAAATATCTGCATATTAAGGGAATTTCTTTCCTGCAGCTGACTTACTCATCCAGCTTATAAAAGTGAATACAGTATTTGAACCAAATTAGTAAAGAGAAAAATTTGCCCTAAATATCCTTCCTTTCCTCCCCTCCCCTCCTCCTCCCTCCTCCTCTTCCCTCCTCTCTCCTCCTCCTTCTTCCTTCCTTCCTTCCTTCCTTCCTTCCTTCCTTCCTTCCTTCCTTCTTGTATTCATTCATTCATACATCCATTCAGCAAACTTCTGTTGAGCATTGCTCTATTCCAGGCCATGTTCTAGATACCGGAGGCATACAGAGTAAATAAGAGAGAAAAACTCTCAGCTCTCACAGACCTTATGTTCTAGTGAGGATAGGGTAGAAGGAGACCATTTGCCGATAAGCACACTTAATTTTAATATTGGTATTTTAAGGAAAATAATACAAAATAATGGGAAGAGAGGTTAAGATGGGAGTAAAAGCAGTTATTTTAGCTACCGTGTCAGAAACTCTCCCTGTGAAATAATATATGAGTTCAGATCTGAAGGAGAAGAGTATGCACAATAGTTGTGCTCTTAAGATGTAAAGATAATTGTCAATGAAGTTGACAATTGAACCAATAGAGCTAGACACTTTTAGGAAACTAAAATAATTATTGTAACATAGGCTTCCAAAAAAGTTACCAACAAACACCTAGAACTACCTTACCTGATTTATTTAAATATTCTAAATTATGTATGCTGAGTTCTCTTTAAGGCAAATAACTTTAGATGTTGCTTATAAATTACATAATTCTACCAAACTGGGCCAAAAAACAAGGTAAGATTATGCTGACATACCTTAGGGGAAATTTAAAAAGACATTATGTACAGATTGTCAAGTTCTGACTCTGTTTTTTCTATATCTTAACTTAGGTTCATTTTTCTTTCTTATTTTTAATTTATTTTATCTTACTCTTTTGTATGCATCTTTGCTAATAAGCCCCTTACATTATTTAGGGCAATAAGTTGTACATATAAATAAGTAAATAGCATACTCTAGGAACTCCACTGTTTTTCTCTTTTGCTTCTTCACTTCTCTTCTCCAAATACTGATGTGGGGGTCTGCATCTATTTCGCTGAATTAAAATTAAAGAACCATAGGTTTCTGCAATGTTGGCTCTTTCGTAACCTGACTCCCCCAGAAAATAAGCACCATATTTGAAGGGTGAAAAAAAGGTGTTGTCAACAGAGATGGTTCTAGTGTTATAAGACTTCTTTGATGTGCAAGATATTTTAATCAAAACTCAAATGCCTCAAGAATACCTTTGACATCAGAATTTCTTTAAAATAGACATTTCTTTAAAAATACCGGCATTACATTAGGCCTGTATGGACAGTATTTATTCAGATGAACCTCAACCACTTCCTGGTTGAAGTATGACATCTTAATGAGTTCTCCTACAAGGCTGACACTCAGCTCCAACAGAGCAAAAAAGAAATTGTGGAGTTGGAGGACAAACAGCGATGACAAAATGTATTCATGTCAGTAAAATTCTGGTCACTGGCTACAGGAAGGAAACATCTGTCATGGGAAACAGCTGGAAAGAAAGCCTCCTAGTTCTGCTTTGCCCTTTGCTAGAGATCACTTCTGTCATTCAGTGACCATGTTTTTCTAATGAGATGGGATGTACTTGCACAGATTCAAAGGTCCTCAGCTGGGAGGCAACTGTGTTGGCAGTGCAATGTTATCCTCTTAGATACTTTTAAAAGTCTGTTCTAAGTGAAGAAACTTCATTCCATGAAGTCAGAAGCACCTGCTTGCTAAGCATCTAAAGGTTGTGCTTGATGGACATTTGAACAATACGCAACCTCCTAGTTCTTATATGTGAGGGAGTATTTTAACTCAAGAGCAGCAAGAGCCTGCATCATTGTAACTTCTTCCTCTGCCCAGAACTTAATAGTGAGCTGTCTTGAGCAAATCAGCCTTCCTCATTTTTCTAATCTTGAGGATTTCTTTGAAATGGTATTTAAAGTTGGAGTCCTGAGGCAAAAAAAGTAGATATGTTCTCTATAGATTCTCTAAAAGTCACCTTTTTCCTTTCATTCTTACACTGTCATCTTCCCTTTGTGCCTGGACATAAGTCCTGAAAAACCACCTTCAGCTGCCAGATGCCCTGCAAAGTATGGCACTGCTCTCAGATGAAGAAGTAAAATGTATGATTTCTAAGAGTTTAGGACTGATTTGTCCTTTTCATCAATGCTGACATGATTTTAATGTTCCAGAACTTGTAAAGGGAACAGATTTTTTATTTTTTGTCATTGTAAAATTTGTGAATAATTTATTAAGTGACTGAAAGAGCTTCAGCTTTAAATTATTAAAGTGCATTTTGGTTTTGAAAGAAGACATTAGAGATGTTTGCCTTGTCCCATTCTTATGCCTTCATGCAGCAGCAAGAAGCTCCTACAAATTCAGGGAATGGTAAGGTGATTTTCAGTGATTTATGGGGTGACTGAAAAAAAGGAACACCAAACAAACAAACGAACAGTACAGACAACTTTCATTTATTTAAGACAGAGCCTTTTTCTGAAGCAAATAACCTTTCGTTGTACCTCCAGAGAAATGACATTTTCTTTCCCTTCTCCTGCTTCGCAAGGACAGCGGATAGGTGGGGAGAAAAACTGAAATAAATAGAAAGAAAGGCATTCCTAAACTCCTCATTTCTTCTCACTGTCCATCCTTCATGGGACAAGTTAAAGGCATGGCTGTGCTTTTTTCTTTTTGTCACATATCAGAGATGGTGCATAGCCTCTGATCTCTAGAGAATATTATCCATTCCACTTAGTCTGACCTAAATAATAAATGTGTACTCAGCCAGGAAAATAAGGAGAAGCCTAGAATATTTACCATCTGCTCTGAGAGCCCCTGGTCTGGCCCAGCTGCCTTCACCTTGCGGATGTGGCCTTTACCGTGTAGATCTGGCAGCCCTCCCTCGAGGACAGAAAGAGAGAGCCAGACCAATAAGCTTGTCCTCAGACTCATCGGCACCTACACCTTGCTTTTCCTGTTTCTTTCCTCTTTCCTTTATCTACCCTTGTATCTTTGCCAGTAATTTTTTTTTTCCAATGGTGCTATGCAGGGGCTGCATTTTCCTCTAAAATTACCCTAAATCCTACTCTACATGAGAAGAGGACTTTTTCATCCTGGTCTTAGGGTAAGCACAGAGCTAAGGCATAGTAGAAAATAGGGCAAAGGAGCTGAAGTGTGGGCAGAGGCCTGTAAAATAGCAATCCCTCATGTTTGTTACACTCTTTCTTAGGTAGAAAGCACTTCTTATAACACCAATCCTATCCATTTCTCTCATATTTCAATCCCTTGCTCTAAAAAAGAAGAGGCAATGTGAAGACTCTCCACAATAAAATTTTAGTGCCCTCACTTTTAGATGGTCCCAACCATCCTCATTTACAAGTTTAGAAACATCACAATACTATTTTCATTCTACATGGCTGGCTGTTCAGTGGTAGGGTTAGAGTCACGCTCAGGTTGTGTGATATATGTTGCAGTTCAATATTCTTGGTTGGGCCTCTTGTTTAGGATAAATGCAACGAAGATTGGGAAACTGGAATTGCCTCCTATCCATTTTATCCTGTTCTTCTTTCTCATAATAAGGAATTAGAAGATAAAATATATACGTAGGGTGTTAGAACAGTAGAATTTTATAAAGGGTAAGGCTTGAACCTAATTTACTTTAAACCCTTTCTTTTAATGATGAAACTGGGGGTTCTGACAGGTTCAGTGACATGAATTCATATCTCCTCTTCAAGATGCTGGTATTCTTTGCATGCTATTGCACTGTGTTCTCTAAGCACAGTATGACAACATTCTGAAATGCATACCTTGGAAATAAGGAAACATTCTCATTGTTTCCTGATCTGTGGTGGCAGAAATGGTTTTGAGAAGGACAGAGGCAATGGAACATACTTTTAAGGTGATTATGGAAGACTGTGTTCCAAAGATGCTCCACGACTTCTTCCATCTCATACACTCTGTACAAGCTGACTTCACTACTACTCAGAAAAATAAAAAGGGTCTGCTTCTCCTGGCCTTACAACTTGCTCATAGTTAGGAGAACATGGCAGAAGCGGTGCTGAATGAGTCTGAGGCTAGGTCAGAAAAAGCTGTTAGCATCTGCCCAGCTGGCTTAGGGCAGTTGCCCAGAGAAGCCACCCACCCTGGAAGAAGTTTGACTGCCTTGGAGCCATGCTGGAGAGGCTCCCAGATGAAGCCAGTCCTTCCAGTCATTCCTGCCAGAGTGTTAGACAAGCAAATGGAGATGCTTTCTTGGATATTGTGGGCCCAGTTGTTTTAGTCACCTTCAGTCATTTGAGACTCCTCAGACATCACAGGGCAGAGACAAGACATCATCTCTCTTCTTCCCAAATTCCTTACCCACAATGCCCATGGCCATAGTAACATGACTGTTTTTAAATTCATTAAATTTGAGGTGGGTCATTATGTAGCAATAGATATCTGGACAGTAATAAATGTTTATAACAAAACTGTTAAAAATGAGTGTTTATAAATAAAAAAAAAAAACTTCCATCAATATGAGACTTTATGTAATGGTAAATGTAATACTCTGTAATCCTTATAGGAAAGTGATAGATTTATACCTATTATAAAAAGATGCCCAAGACATACTGCAAGGTGAAAAAAGAAAAAGGTTGCAAAGCAGTATGTGTACTATGACATTGTATAAAGAAGGGAAATGAAATTGTGTGTGTGTGTGTGGTGTGTGTGTGTGTGTGTGTGCATGTGTGTATTTCTGTATGAAGTTCATACACGCACAAGAAAACTCTGGAAGAATACATAAGAAACTCTTAAGTAGTTAATTCTGGATAATGGGAATGAAGGGTCAAGGTAGGGTGAATGTTAAGTGCCAAGATAAATTTTCTCTACTGTTTGATTTTCTACCATGAGTTTGAACTATTCTGAAATTAATACTTCCAAAAATTTTAAGGAAATGAAAATTCTACATACTACCTTCAAAAGGAAAAATATTTTCTATATTGCAGGTGCTAGCTGAAATTGTATGTTTTCAACTATATCACAATGACAATTAAAAAATAACTTATTATTTTTGTGTAATTTTGGGGAAAGCTATTTTACCCCTTACATGACTCTTTTCTGTGTAGCTCAGGCTTCGGTGTCATGCACAAAATAATATCAAATGAGATACCTTGTGAAAGAGATATTACCAAAGAGTTGTGTCTTCTTTCTGTACCTCCTGACCCCCAAACAAAGCTGTGTAAGCAGCATGTTTAACCACAGGCAGAAATCAACTCAGTCACCCAGAGAGAATGGTAATTAGCAAGATGTGGTTTTAGATTATTAGACATGCCAGCTCTTTTCTAACAGGTGTCCACATTGTGTTTTGTAGCCATTGAAATGCAAATCTTACCAGTTCCCCACATTTTAGACATCTTTTTCAAGTGGCATCCATGATAATACTCTGCAGATAATGTCACAGTCCATTTAGGAAGTGATCTTATGCCATGGTTCATATGGAGGTCCATTGCATTTGGTGGTAGGGTGCATTTATGGCTCATTGGTAAGTTGATCTATATGGTGACAGGGGGTGGTGGAGGAGAAAGGAATAGAATATGATCTCGGTGGTCTTTGTCTATTGCCCATGACAGACGTTGTAGCTAGAGTTGCAGAGCTCAGACTAGTCTCAGACTCTTGTGTCCTTTGCTAATGCTTAGATGGGTACAGATTTATGTAATTAAGCCTTTTCTCTTTGGAAACTCTCCTATTAGAAACCATAGTTTTTAAACTGATGTGTCACCACTGATCTGAGCAACCATTTCTTAGTTCTGTGAAAAAGCACCTTTGGGTGTATCTACCTATACATTTAGTAGAAATAATTTTGTAATGTTCCTCACTTCTTTTTGTGTGTGTGTGTATGTGTATGGCAAATATAGCAGATCTTTAGTTGTAGCCATGATTAAAATCTTGCACAAAAATATGACGATTGCTCTGAATTTGCATTTGTATGTAGCTGTCAACAGTTTTCATCTCAACAAATTAAAACATTATGAAATTTTGTAACTTGTGATATCCTCTTTTTGAACCACAGTAAACCAAGATATATCTTCACAGAATTTCCACTTTACAGGTCTTCCCATACATTTTCTTTTCCAAGATTAAGTTAACTAAAGAAATCCCAGACAGTCGTTCTCATCCCTACTGTTTGTCTCCTTATATTATTTTCCTTGTTTATTTTACAAGTTCTAAGGCAACCAACAATCTACTGACAGCTTTGGATAATTACCTCATTTTCTTTGATATCTCACAGCCATTCAACATTTCTGACTACCCACTTCTTAACAATTTACCTGTCCTGACTTGAGAGGCAACTTGCTATCTCCTCTCCTTTTCAAGAAGCCTCTGTCCTACCTTATTAGTGAGCTTCACTTCTTCCCTCTGTCCCCAGAAAGGTATGCACACACACAGGATGGTCATTAAACTTTTAATATATATTTTCTCTCATATGGTAATTTAATTCACTTCCTAGTGTGTTAATTTTTCCAAATGGATAACCTCGGCTTTAATCTCTTTTTAGAACTTCAGTTATATAATTTTTAAGATCCCTTCTAGCCCTATAAATCTATGATCCTATTATGTCTAACTGCTCACTTAGATATTCCCTCTTGGATGTTCCACTATCATCTTAAATTCACCATGTCTAAGTCTAAACACATTATGTTTCTTTTCGTAACATGTAGAGCATATTAAAAACACCTGAGACAGAATTTGGACTACAGTAGATTCAGGATTAGAGTTTTCGCTCTCCAATTTGGGAAATTCGCACAACTTTCCTGATTTGCAATGTCTTCATATGGGAGAATGACTTTTATCTTATAGTGGTTTCATAAGGATTACATGAGTTGAAGAGTATAAAATGGATAGGTCAATACTGTAGAATACAAATCAGCACGTTATAAATGTTAGTTTCCTTCCCCTTGCATTCCACCATCTTCCCGATTTCCCTCTTCTTGTCAGTCTTCTAGTTACTTAGACTCAAATTTAGCAACATTGTAGCATATTACCCAACCTAAAGCAGATCACGTTTTTGTAAGTCCCTCTTAAAAATGCTATTTATACCTGGTTTTTATAGATATTCCCATTGAAATAAGCCTAGCTGAGAGCTTCATTTCTTCACACCTGGAATATTGCAGCAGCTCCATAATAGCCTCTATAGCAGCCTTCTAGTTAGGGGGCTAATTAATCCTACAGGAGCTTCAGGTATCTTCTTGATTCACCTGTCTGCCTTTCCACAAAGAATAGCCAAATATGTATGCCAAGCACAGTGACCTAAACAAACAAACAAATAATATCCAGTTTAACCGTCTTTTTTTCCCATCTTTATTGAAATATAATAGACAATTAGTTGCTTGTATTTACATTGTACAATTCAATGAGTTTTTTTCAATTATAGTTGGCATACAATAATATACCAGTTTCAGTTGTATAGCATATCGATCAGAGATCCACATAACTCACAAAGTGATCACACCACTAAATCTAGTAATTTTTTCCCCCTTACATATTTACTACAACAGTATTAACCATCTTCCCCACACTACACTCTACATCTCCATGTCTATTCTGCAACTATCCATTTGTACCTCTTAATCCCTTTGCCTTTTCCCCACCACACCCCCTCCCATCTAGTATACCTCTAAATATTCTCTGTATCTATGAGTTTATTTCTGCTTTTTTTGTTGTTGTCGTTGTTGTTGATTTTGTTTTTTAGATTCCACATGTAAGTGAAGTCATGAGATATTTGTCTTTCTCTATCCGACCCATTTCATTCAGCGCAATACCCTCTAGGTCCATCAAGGCAATATCTTTTTCCATCACCTTCCTTTTAGTCTGTGTGTGTCTTAATCTGAAGTGAGTCTCTTGTAGGCAGCATATGTAGACAGCATCTTGTTTTCTTATCTATTCAGCCACTCTGTCTTTTGGTTGGAGCACTTAACTCTTTTCCATTTGAGGCACTTGTTGATAGGAATATAGTTGTTAACATTCTTTATTCCTGTTTTTGATACATGTTTTTTTTTTTCTTCTTAAAGAAGTCCCTCCATAATTTTCTGTAATACTGGCTTGGTGATTATAAATTCCTTTAGCTTATTTTTGTCGAGGAAGCTCTTTATCTGTCCTTCAACTCTAAATGATAGCTTTGCAGGGTAAAGTATTCTTGGTTGCAGATCTTGGGTATTCATCACGTGGAATATTTTGTGCCAAGCTCTTCTGTCCTGCATAGTTTCTTTTGAGAAATCGGCTGCCAGTTCTATGGGTGCACCCTTGTAGGTAACTAACTGCTTTTCTCTTGCTGCTTTTAAGATTCTCTCTTTGTATTTAACCTTTGGCATTTTAATTATGATGTGTCTTGGAGTGGGCCTCTTTGGGTTCCTAATTCTTGGGACTCTCTGGATTTTATATCTATTTCCTTCACCAAGTTAGGGAAATTTTCCATCATTATTTCTTCTAGTAGCTCTTCAACATCTTATTTTCCTTCTGGTACCTTGATGATATGGATATTTTTACCTTTAACAGTGTCCTATAGGCTTCTTATTATTATAGTCTTGTCTTTTTTTTTTTTTTCTTTTCTGATTGAGTGTCTTTGGCTTTCCCATCCTCTATATAGGTCATTTGATCCTCTTTTTTATTCACTTTGTTTATTCCATTTAATACACTTCTCATCTCAAATAATGTGTTCTACATTTCTGGCTGGTTCCCTTTTATAATTTCCATTTCCATTTTTATGTTTTTTTTTTTAAATCTCTTTGTTGAAGTTCTCACTGAATTCATCTATACTTCCCATAAGTTCACTGAGCATCTTTATAACCAGTGTTTTGAACTTTGCATCTGTTAGATTGCTTGACTCCATTATTTCTGTATCTCTGTTTTCTTCTCTCATATGGTTTCTGCTTCTTTGTCTTCCCATTTTGGCTGCCTTTCTGTGTCTGTTTCTATGTACAAAGTTCCCAAGTCTCCCGGTATTATTAGTATGGCTTTGTGTAGTAGGTGTCTAGTGGTACAGTTCTGAGATGGGTTCAGCGGCAGGCCAAATTTAGCCCAAGCTTCTGCCCCTCTGGGGCCACCTGTTAAGATTCAGCAAGCAATCCACAGATGCTGTGCTTATAGTTGCCTCAAAATCCACTCTAGAAAATGAGGCCAGCTGCCACCAGTAAGAGTCTAAGCACTGCTCAGCAAAGAGCACCTGACTCACAGAGGATACACCTGGATGAAGCTTGGGTGGGGCTGTGAGCTGGGGGAGGTGGAGTTTCAGGGAATTTTCTGGGTGGAGCGACCTCTGTTATCCAGTTTGATGACATCATGGCTATGGCGGTGCTGCATCCTGCACACTGATGTGGGGGAGGGCTCAACAGAAGGAAAATGGATACCGCCCACACTTCTGTACAGAGCGAGTTTTGCCTAGACCCTCACTTCAGCAATTCAGTGTCCCCCTGTAAGTCCCTGCACAGCTAAACCTGCACTGGTGCTCAAAGCAAATAGGTCTGTCGCCACAAAAGTCCTCTAGTGGACACGGCCCTTTTAAGAGGTGTCTGCTGCTGCCGCAGCCTCTGTCCTACTCAGCCACTGGGAACTGGACAGCCTCACGTCCTTGCCTTGTCCTACCTTCTGCTGTTGCAGGGTGATTTTTTTTAGATTTCTTCCTAGTTGTATGGCTTGTTCATCTAGGTCCCAGGTGATTTTCTTTGCTGTTTGCTCCTTGTTTCTGTTATAACTTTGATTTGGTTGCCAGAGAGATGACAAACAAACAATATCTTAAGCTACCTTCATCGTGTATAATATATTTTTCTTAGGCACCTTGGTCTGCATTTTATACCTGTCACTGCACCCCCCCCCTCACCACCACCCCCCCCCGCCCCCCCCTCCAGCTCTCATCCTTGTGGCTTTGGTTAAACTGGAATATTTATTTCTTGCATAAAGGACGTAGAATCTATTGTCATGCCCCTGTCTGTGCAGGTTCTTCCTTCTAAGGGTGTCTTGTCCTCAAATCTGACCATTTGGCTTTACCAGGAAAGTCTCACCATCTCTGTGAACTCTTCCCCAACTATTACAACTGAAGTTCTCCTTATTCTCATAAACGCATTGTATATATTTTGGATCCATTCCTTGGACACTCGTGGAAGTAAATGCTTTTATATGCATAATTCCCACTGGCTAGAAAGTCTTTATAGAGCTAGTGAATTCTGTAACCTTTTAGTTGAGCAAAATGAAATATCTTCTCCTTTTGAAAACTTCTAATGGCCTATTCACCCCTGGTTTTTCACTTCTCAAGCAGATCTATGCATTTGGTTTTGTGTGCATTCATGACATTTTTCACATGCCTCTCTTTTAGAACTTATATTGTAATCACTTAAGCAGTTTTCCACATGACTTCTTAGCAGTCTGGGTATTTTCTGTTCATCTTCATACCTTCAACCCCAGTGGGCCTCCTAGCACTTGGAAAGTGCTTCATAAATATATGTTAGAAGAGTTAAAGGGATGGGGTAGAGGGAGTTAGTGAGGTGTGATGGGCAAAAGCATGTTAATGAATGTCAAGATTCCAGAATGATGTAGAAATATCAAGTATCTCTCCACAGATATGTAAAGCTCACTCAAAATAAGAGTTCATAGGATGAAAATAAAAGATTGGAAAGCAGGGACAACCTTCACCGGGCCAATTGCTGCCTTCCTCCAAAGTTCCTGTTGCTTTCTAGGCCTGCTCCTATCTGCAAACCAATTCATTTCCATCTTTATAGGAATTTGTATTTTATAAATAACAACACATTAGATATGGTTTTGTACTACTTTTTTTGTTTAAAAATGATTTGCCTTGTATTTACTTAGAAAAATATTTACATGGTTCATTTTTTATTTACTATTTTATCAAGTTGCATTTTAAATGTACTTGTTATATTAAGAAACACACAACCCTACTTCTAGATATTATTGATCATTCCCTTTTTTATGTTCTCTTGCTCCCTCAATAGGGGATTTTTCTTGAAATTTCTCAAGTCTAAACATCAAATGACTTCTGGCCTTAAAGGGAATAAGCCAGAAGAAAGAGGGAAAAATAGGGTTAAATCTTCCTAGCCCCTAACTACAGGGCTAGAATGCAATGACAGTAAAATGTACTAAGTTATCTTATTTTACATAATTAGAGTTAGGGGCTATTGAACACAAAATGCAAATGTATGCTAAATATGCAAATAAGCTGCATTTCCCAGATTTGGAGAAGGGGAAATGTGGTAGCCTTATGTTAGATGGTTCTCTCTTATCTGTGAACACAAGTTTGCAGTACTACAAATGCAAGCAACTGCACAGTCACAGTTGGGGCTGCTAATTTGGAAATCCAGTTTCGGCTGATTTAAAAAGGCAACATTTTTGCAATCACTAGTGTTTCCTTTATGATAGAGCTCGTCGTTCCATTTCTTGTTTTCTGAAGACAGGTTTTTTTTTTTTAGGTTGAGATTTTGCCAAGCTCTTTAGTACAAGGTCTATATCTAAGTAAAACTACAGAGTAGGAGTTTATTGGGAAATCCCTCACCATGACCATGGTTTACACAGAGACAAACCATTGCCCAGTTTTCTGCCCAACTGCTGGGGCTGTTTGTTGGCAGCCTCCAGTTGTCACCTCCATCAGGTTCCTCTCAGCTACCTGCTCCTTTGTGGCTTCATGTTTCTTTTCCCAGACAGCTCATATCCAATGACCAAGCTAGGTAGAGTATAAACCTCAGGCCATTTTGACACATGGTAAGCCAATGGTGATGGGCACTATCACTTCAGAACTCCCACCAGGTTGGCCAGAGCTGTGCTAGGCCTGCATGGCTGGTTGACTTCCTTCTTTTCCTGATCCTGCTTCCTTCTTCCTTTCCCAGGTGTGCATCCTAATGAACATCTTGAATCCCAGATTTCAATTCAACATCTACTTCCAGATACCAAATCTGTTATGTAGACCTTCATTCCTTTACCCATTTCTCCCCATTTAGAAAATTTTCTTTAGAGCTAGGGATCTCCTCCTCTCCCAAATATTCCTGTAAGTGTATCAAGTAAATTATTTCCCAATGCTTCATCCTAACTAATGCTTAAATGGTAGTATTTCAGAAAGTCATGACCCTAGAGTGGCAAGAACAGTTTATCAGAGCTTCTTCCAAACCATGTCATGTGAATGACCACACAATTGTAAGATCAGGCTTATATTTTTAGCCTTGTATTCCATCTTGATATTATTCTGGCCCAAAGTGGCAAGAAGCTAGGAATGGATAGTGGGGTTGGGGATGGTTGTCTGCAGGTTAAAGTGGTACCAAACTTCATTTCAGAGGTAGGGGAAGAAATATGGAGATTCTGAATTGGTATCAGTTTCAAATTGCTGTCTGGACTCTGTCAGGAAAATTATGTATAATTACTTGAAATTGGTATGCAACATTATTATAAGGAGTAGAAAAACATGACCATTCTACCAGTGATATGGTTAGTAATTTGGTAGTAATCTCTAGTAATTACTGTAAATGCTAACCAGTTCATTTCCTGAATCAGATTTCCTTTTGCGGTGTTCGCTTTAATTGACTTTTTTGTAAAATGTGTTAACAATGTTTTACATTTTATCACCTTACCTAGGTCTGAGAGTCAGAAAAGGCAAGCCAGTATTTTGAGTTTTATTTTGAGCATTTGTATAGTTCCTGATTAATTCAAAGTAATCCCTATGTGTCTCAATTATGGTTATAATCAACTAAGCTTTTTTTTGAACATCAGATACCTTTGTGATAGTATAATGGTGGAAATAAGATAGCAAGTTAATCAAAATATAAGGTCCACTGGGTTAGCTATCAAAAGAGATATATAGACGCAGACATATTTGGATTTGTAAGAGGTTTAACAATAGGTGATAGACGCTCAAAAGAGAGACTATGTGTGGTCTTCTGTATGTATGTACGTGTATAGATTTCAATTATTTAATTTCGTATTCTTAGTGACTTTAAAAATTGATTAGAGAAAGCCTTGAAATCTGAAAGAGAGAAGTTAAGGAACAATAAAAATATGAAGGAAGATGATGAAATGGTGAGTGATAGAGGTTAGAAGTAAAGGAAGTAAGGACAAGTTGAAAGTATTTAATGCCCATCTGGGAACGAGCTGGAGACTCATTCTGCAGACTAGTGATGCAGATTAATTCTGGAGAGAAGAAAACATGTAACTGGTTTGTCTCTGACATCTTACTTTATCTTTCTGTGAAAAAAAATTTAGAATACCCCAAATGCGAGGGTTTCTAAAAAGAAGATATGATGGAACAATGTGTGCTTTTGTTTGTTTTCCAAAATGCTCCATGTATGGGATAGACTCTTAGAATATATCCCATTATTATTACAAATACAAATAGAAGAAAATCTATTTACTAATCCTGACTTAGTCTTACAGTTAATTCATTAGGCTCTTTCTGAGGATAGCTGTTACCTGGGAGTCACTTTAGAATTCCTTAGTACAAGAATTCAGTGTAACTTCACACTGAAGTTTGTTATTCTCACTCATCATATTTTTATCACAAAAATGTCACTCTGAAGGCAAAAATCTCACTTTCCAAGTATCTTTCCCACTTTAATTCTTATAAAATGTAATTTGGTTTATGGGCTGCTACTAATAACTTGCAAAGTGAGATTTCTACTTTAAATCATCCTTTCTAATAACACCACGTTTTGTTTTTGAAACATACAGAAATTTTATGATTTTTTGCCTATCTTTAATTTGTTGATTTCTAAAAAGCCATGAGGTAGAGAAGGTCAGAGTGGCCTTTAGTGCATTCACCCTATGCCTTATTTGTCTTTAGACTCATCTAGGGCTTTGTAGCATTGGCTCTGTGATTTTGATACTTTTGCTACCAATATTTCATATATCTTTATTATCTAGGTGCCTAGTACAATGTCTGGCATACAGTAGAAGCTCCATAAATATCTAGTAGTAATAAATGTCTAGCAATGATAAAAACAGAATCAGCAATTTCCATTTTGCTTGTTTTAGACTTCTGGCTCTAATAAGAATAGCTCACTTATTCTTATTTCATATATTTAAAGTTCCTACAACTTTAAATATATATTTATATGTTTTAGACTTCTGGCTCTAATAAGAATAGCTCACTTATTCTTATTTCATATATTTAAAGTTCCTACAAGACATATAAAGTGAGGTGTGTGGGAAAATGTTATTCTGATACCTCTTGTCACCTATATTAAGCAATGATCTCAGCCTACTGCATGAGCCATTCATTCACCTCTGAGCCTTTGATGAATTGACCTTTTAACCAGAGTATGCAAAATGGAATGTGAAGCACTTAATACTCAGATCCTTGAATTTTAATCATACTCTATGCTGAACTCATCATAAAACCTGTAGAGAATGCATGAGCATTCCAGATCTGAGGTTACGATCAACATTTTCTATGCCAGTCATCATCAGAGAACTAACACTAGCCAATTAAAAAAATCTCTACCAAAATGGTGCATAAGTTAGTGTCATTATTTATATTTCTCAGAGAAAAAAAAAGAATAAAATAAATTCAAACAATTAGAAATAGAAGCTTCTAAGTGATGTTCCATGACTATACTTAATGATAATTCACATTAGTCTAGTCGCTCGTGTTTACATCCTCAGTCTTTTTGAGGGAAAGTTGCTTTGCATGACACCAGATTTGAGACTGGGCAAAGAAGTAAGGACTCAGGTAGGACAGAGTATTAGCTAAGATGTTGACAAGAGCTTTTCTGAGTGTAGTGAAGGAAGCAGGCTACATGTCCATTTCAGCAACATTCCACAGGATTTGAGATCTCTAGCAAGGACATCCATAGGTGACTTTGAGTGTTAAAGATCCTTGTTTTTAATATTTTACATATATCTATTTAAACTCTTGAACAAGTGCATGAAGTAAGTAAGAGAACTATTGCTGCCCCTTCCTACAAATAAGGAGTTAAAAACTGAGCAGTCAAATAAACTCCTGAGGTTAATATAATAAATTAGTAGCCACTCTAGAACCACACTCCAGTGTCCCTGGTACTAGGTGCTGCTCTATATTAAGTTCATTATTTGATACCATGCTTAGATTTTTCATTATCTGAAATCCTCACATTTTCTTTCACCTTTAATCAAATGAAAATTCCATCACCATTTAGGAAAACCTTTTCAGTGAAGGTTTTCTGTTATAAGAAAAAGGCTTCTTTTGTTGTTGTTGTTGATCAGCTTAGTTCCTGTCAATGGTTCCCATCAAAAATGGTGACCATGACTTTCAGAACTGAATGGTTTAAACCTTCTCTGTAGGTTGAAAAGACAGATTTTGAATTTCGCACATCCATCTCTACAGAATGTGGCTACTGCATCTCACTTTGTGGGACATATATCACTTTTAAAAGGCTACTGTTGCCTCTTGGCACACTGAGAAGTGATGGGGTAGCTTTACCAGCTTTCCACTGTGTGTGATAGAGAAATCTGAGACAAAGCTCTACTTCTTTTCTCCCACAAGAACAACTGCTACCAGTCATGTTTCCTTATTTAAAATCACTCCCGGGAGAAAATTAAGCATCTTTTTGTTTTACTTTTTTTAACAGTCTGTGGTTGCAGGTCCCTCCCTAACTTTACCTGTCTTAAAAAGCAAAAACCACATCTTCACCCCCAAACATTCAGTTTGGTAGTTCACATTCCCTTCCTAAAGCTGTTGTATTCTGGTTCCTTAGAAAGCACCAAGCACATTTATTCTTTTTTTAATCTTCAATCTCCAACTTCCATTCTGGGCAGCACAAGATAAAACTGGGGCACTAGCTCATTCCTAGTGTTTCCAAATATCCTACCATTGGCACACTTATATTTGATATTGATTTCTGTTTAATACAATAAACCAGGAAAAATCACACTCTTTGTCGACGTTCAAAGGATAAACCATAAAAGCCATTAAGAAGTACTGTAAGCATGAGGATGATTAATGAGACTTGAGATGCTGTCCACCGACTATTTCCAGATAAAGTCTTTGAAAGATTCCATTGCTTCTGGCTGCAGTTCAGAGCTATTTATTTGCAAGGTGAAATTCTGAGTGATGATGTTTCCCATGCATCCCTGACTGACAGTGCTAAAGTGACAGAACCAGATGAGCCTGAACTCAGTTCTTAAAGGTTTTGTGCCAAGGAGTTGCTAGGATATTTCAGAGGTCATGCTCTGAAAGACATTATGTCTGTTCTCAAAATGCCCCTCCTTCTGTGAGCCTTCAGTCTCCTCTTCCTAAGGACTTGCAGAGCTTAAGCTTATGGAGAAGTGATTGTCAAGAACTATTGATTCCCAACTTCTTCAAAACCATTTGGTTTTCCTTCTTTGCACTGGACTTTGTTCAGACTGGGACAGTGGTAAATATCCTGAGAACAATGCCCTACCAGGACCTGAGAGAACTATGGTTTTCTTTCTTTCTTTTTTTTTTTTTTAGAATCTTATACAAAGCACTTCAAAATCTTCATCATTTCTTGTTTTTCTTTTTATTTGTTAAAATTGATCTCACCGGTGTTCATAAGTGCAAATTTTAACAATTATTTATTGACACCTAGGCTGCAGTAATGTGATACATATATTAAAATGCTTTTTGATGCTTGAAAGTCTAACCCAATTCTTCCAGCAAAACAATCAGACGAGCTCGATTGTCTTGATAAATGGTGAATTCCTACCACACAAAACAGTGTCTGCCATGGACACTTCAATAAATATTCATTAGATTAATGAATAAGTAGATGGATGGATGGATTAGCAGTGGTCCTCAACCTTTTTGGCACAAAGGACCAGTGTCCCTTTGAGAACCTAATGCCTGATGATCTGAGGCGGAGCTGAGGTGGTGATGCTAGCGCTAGGGGGCAGCTGCAAATACAGATAAAGCTTTGCTCATTACCTCGTCACTCACCTCCTGTTGTGGGGCCTTGTTTCTAACAGGCCACAGACTGGCACTGGTCTGTAGCCTGTGGATTGGGGACTCCTTGATTAATGGATGAATGAATATAAGCTACCATTTTTGAGCATTTATAACATTGTGTAAATACACACACACACACACAAAATGCAAGTTTGATATTATCATTCCCATTGTGCAGAAAGAAAATCAAGACTCAAAATGACTTGACCAAGGTGATAGAGACAGAGGCCAAATGCACGACTATTTTACTTTTCAATCTAGAATAGAGAAGAGATAGGTTCAACACGATATAGCATGGATACATTTTTTTTCCATTTTATATAAAGCAAATAATTATACATTTTGAAAAAAATGAAATTTTTATGGATTTCAAAGTACATATCTCTTTTTCTTTGGGAATATTCAAATTATAATACTTGGCATGCTTAAAGCTTATGTAGATTATACATCAGACAATCCTAACATTCCATTAAGATCTGAGACTCTTCCTTAAATATTTACTTGGGCTGGTATTTATCTTAAATCTTTTCTGGTATTGGTGAGAGTGAAGATTGGTTCTGTGTTGACTAAGAAAGGTATTTTCAGTTGTGCTAAAAGATGAACCCATATTTCTCAACCTTTGTTTATACTTTGACTCACTGAACAAGTAAGTATTTTTAGATTTCTCATCCACCTCTGCTCTTCAGGCCTGTATAGCACCAGGTACTTTATCTGAAAACACTTCGTCAAAGCAGATTTTTTCCACTAATCCACCTCGTGCTTCATCCATAAGACATCCTGCAGTTCCATGTTGCTTAACAAAGGCACATTTGTTGGTAGGTTTACCTGTCTGTTGTGATCAGTGATAACAACTTTGTTTTCTCCTGAGACCCAGAGACATGAACAGGTAGAAGCTATTTCCTAAGAATAATCTGACAGTCACTCTGGGAGTATTCCCAAACAGCTTGTGATTGAAATACATCTTTCCAAGGAAGATAGTTTGTCCTTTAGGGAAGAGAAGTTGATTATTCTCTTTCAACACTGCTATAGGTTTCTTTAAAGTAACCAGCAATGCCATCCTGACATCTAGAATACGGATAGATTTTCTATTAACCTAGCCAGGTTCTAATAGTTTATCATTGAAAATAATAATGATACTAATAATAACAGCAAAAATACCCACCCCAATTATGATTGACCAAATGTCATGAGGAAAAAAAAGAAGGATATAATTGATTGTAGTCATTTTTATAGATAGGGGCTCAGGAGCAGGTACCCATACCCTGAAAGGATGCATCCCTTTTTTAATGGTGAATAACAGGAACCTTGAGTCTGGACTACTGTGAAAGTGAGGGCCTGATCCAGAGAGTGACAGAGTAATTACTTATTTCTTCAGCTACTGATTTTTAAAATGCCACAGAGATGAAGAAGAGAGGTAAATTTGTGGTATCTGAGAAATATTTTATCTTTTTAAACAAATATACAGAATAGAGTTACTAATGCTTTGATTGCATTTTAATCTCTATCACTTTCTTCTGTTACTTAAGAAAGTTTTGACTTGCTTTAGTCACTTTTTATCTCTTTTCCCATTTCTTTGTTACTTTTCACTAGCTTAGAAAAAAATTACTCTTCCTTGTTTTGTTTTGCTTGTTTTGTTTTTCCTGCAACTGTTTAACCCAGCCTCCAGATAAATTCCTACCTTCCTTCTTTCATCTTTAATCCTCCTCATTCTTCTTTTGCTTTCCTTCTTCCCCTTTGCATTGACCTTGCTTCCATATACACTTTACTTTCCCAGGGCCGCGGACCTCTCTCCTACCTATGGGGTGATAAGGATGCCTTTGTCTCATGCTTTTCATCACAAGAATTAAGTATGGACTTGTAATCCTTTCCTCTCTCTCAAGGGGAGGAGTGCAGTGGGAGCAGGAGGCCCTTGGGTGGCATGTCTGCAAATACACCTGCAGAGACTCTTGGACTCAGAAGGAAACTAACAAGGTTTACTTGAACAAAAGCATGCCCTCTAATTTGGTTCCAGACTCATCATCAAAGTATTATTTAAATCTACTAGGATGTTTAATTTTAATCTAAATCTGCAGAAATGTTGATTAAAAAGAGAAGAAACAGAAATTAATGAGTAGAATCATAAAATGGTTTAAATAGAATTTTCATGAAATCTGAATTCAACCCAGCTTGCAAAATGATCATGGGGATCTATTAATTGGACTTTTGATGACTCCTGTGGTCAAAAAAGTGTGTCTCTTTCTTGAGAAGCCAAGAGGAACCCCAGTCTGAAGGGTGGTCTCAGCTTTCACAAGACAATGAGGCAGAGGGTTATAAAGTAGATACCTCTGCACTGTGGGGGTTTGGTTTTGAGGATGCTCAGCAGAGCTTGCATTTCCTTGCAGGAAGGGGTGTGAGCGTGCGTGTTTGTGTGTGTGTGTGTGTGTGTGTGTGTGTGTATTTAATTGCCTCTGCGTTGCTCACCACAGGACTTCCCCGAATTTGAAGTTCTTCCAGGAAGGAGGAAATTCTCATCTTATGGTGTAACTAATGACACTGAGTACACAGCTAGGGAACAAGTTGCATGGCAAGAAGAGAAATTGAGTAATGTAAGTGGTAACAGAATCAGGAATGCAGAGCTCTCTTTATATTCCTTTATTCACTTATTTTCACCTTACAAATATCAATTAGCGTGTAAGAGTAGCAGTTTAGATAAGTTTATGCAGTCAGACAAACCAGAGTCATATCTTTTACATCGGACCAGTGGGAAGTTACCTAACAGTACTGAGCCTTAGATTTCTGCCTATAAACTAGGAATGAGCATGGTGCTTCCTCCTGGGTTCCTTATGGGACTAAGTGATTAGAATGAAAACCTCTGCCTTGCCAGTTACCAGCTCTGAGAATCGAGCCAGATGTACCTGCCCAGTCTAAGGTTCTTCTCCTTTAGAGTAAAGTGACTTTGTGCCCTGCCCTCCTCTGCACAACTTGCCAGGTGGGGAAGGGCTCATAAGATGATTATGTACTTGGCAGCCTTTTAGAACTGTGATTAGCTTACCAACATGACAGACCTGAAGCAGCCCGCTGTGTCTAGTCTCCCAGAAAGCAGTCACATTTAGAAGGCTGATTTAATGGCATAGCAGAATATTAAAACAAAACAAAACAAAACAAAACTCTATGCTTAAAATGCTTTTCGAGTACAGGCTCTATTCGTTTGGGTATCTTTAAAGATGAAAAGAATTTTTCATTTTGATCATCCTCTCAACAAATAATTGTTGAACACAAGCTACATGCCAGACACTGTTCTGGGAACTCAGAAATGGAGAGCAAGCACACCAATAAAACCCTGTCCTTGAAGGAAACAGACACATAATTTAAAACCATAAAATATGTAAGGAAGTAAACAATACTAATGAGGAAAAATAAAATGTCGAAGAAGGGTAGAAAGTTCTGGAAAAATGAGATGACATTTTAGTATGGATGAGGCCGAATTTGGAAACAACAAAAATTCAACCAGAACCAGGTTTGGCAAAGAGTTAATAATCACCCTGGGTGAGATAGGTTTAGTTTAACAATAAACAACAAAATAAACAAAGACACACATACATTGATGAGACGAAGCCACAAAGTAAGGAGAATCAGTACTCTTCTGAAATTTTCTGCAAAGCTGAAGGCAACTAATTCCAGCAATAGCTGAAATTTTCACTCAAAAGACTGCTGTCAAGTATGTACTCTGAGCCAGGCACTGTGCAGGAGATGGTCAAAACAGCAAGTACCCTGCACTTGTGGTACTTATTCCTGTGGAAGGAGACACACAATAAACAGTGGACATTACAAATAAGCAAATGACTTAGTATTTATTGGCTTAATTTTATTCAAGTGATGTGGCAGTATTGAGGCAGTAACGTCACTTTTGGTAGAAAAGAGCAGGAAAGGACTCAGATCAGGCTGAACCTTTGGGAGCTACTTAATAGTCTTCTGTCCTTGAGCAAATGTTTATGTTATTCCAATGTCAGCTTTCTTATTTTTAAAATGATATTAATGATATCTCTCTTAAGTAGTTGCTGAAATAGTGCCATGTGGTTAAAGAGTGTAGGGAATGTGGACTATAGATGTTGTTATTTAACATAATAATATAGAATGCAAAATAATTATGACGTCTGTACTAATTTGCATATGTAATATTTGATTGCTTTTCCTCAGACATTTATCATTATTTCTTATCACACTTTAACATGGAGATAAGAAACACAAGAAGTGCATCTGATCAGACTTACCAATGCTGCTTTGTATTTTTGTGAATCATTGAGGCAGTGAAGTAGCCCATATGCATTGCAGCCTACTTATGCTTGGGATGCTTCAAGAGTTGCACAAAATTAGCTGAAACAGTTCTGCACTAAGAATTTAGCTGAGGAAAAGGCAGTCCACATAAGATCACTAAACAAGACGATAAATTGTACCAAAAAGGGATACAGACAATGCTATGGAACTTCTTATATATTTGTAATCACGGAGGTAATGTTACTAACGAGTTACTAAATTTCGTTTAAAGAAAAAAGACCCTTGTCCTACTGTCTCATTTTTACCATTTCTTGGTCATTCCTCCCAGGTTGTGGGTATTTTTTTCAGATGCGTAAATGTATATGTATAGTTTTTACTCATACTGTTTATTTGCACCCTGCTCTCAGGCATGTATCATGTAACCCCAGAGCTCAGTCCCTTGCCATGAGCACTTGGTGGGAAGGGAGAGACAGGAGTTTCAGTTGTCTGCTCTTGCGGCCTTGGCCTTGGTTTGCTTTCAGTGTTTCCTTCTCTGACAGCTCTTGGCGAGAACCTGGGCTTCCTCCATAGAACAGTAAGGTGTGCCCTCGGGGGTGGAAACTGGTCCTATTTATAAGCTTTTGCCTAACCAAGAAATGGCTGCCCCTCAGCTTCACATGGCCTTAATTTTCCATAGTATTTCCAACACAAGTCTAGCTAGACATGACTGACTTAACGAAGAACCTGAGGATGCTTCTGTGAAAAAGACACAGGAAAACAATTTGATGCTAAATATTAGGATCTCTGGGTGGGGCATGTCCCTTATACTTAACTTCCAATCTTTCCTCTACTCTGTACTCCAACTTTCTCTTCCTCAGAAGGAACCTTTATTTCATGTGTTCATGAAGTGATTGTTACAATAGCATTAGGAAAACTCCCCTCCAGTCTCGTAGACATAAGTGTCCTCCCCAACACAGGCCACATGAAGCCATGTGATCCTGGCCGCACACCTCTCATACCTGCCTTCTGAGTGCAGTGAGGGAAAAGCTGTTCCCATACCCTTCCTTCCTGCATTGAGAGTAAATTTGAGATCAAGTTTACACACGTTCACACACACACACACACACACACACACACACACCTGCCTGTGCATGCACACACCTGAATACTCAAATCAAACACTAATTCTTAAAGATAGTGTAGCCTAATCCATACCAGGTAGCAGAAACCTATTCTTACCAGCAGCGCCATCTAGCCAGAACACCTTTGCCATGATGTATCAAGCCACAGCTTCTCCTTTCTCATTTTTCGGTTTTCCGTCCTATGGTCCTTGAGCCTGTAAGAAACAAAGGCCTTTTAGACCATCTTCTCTAATGGAAATTAGACTTGAAAGTTTCTTTCTCTCAGGTCAGAACCCAATCTTACACTAGGCTTCATGCTTCACTCTAACTGCTATCTTAGAGCATTTGAAACACAATGAAGAGAGAAAACTAAGTTTATTCCAATTATTTAAAAGGCATGTACATTGATATACAGATAAGTTAAATAACTTACTAAAACTACATGGTGCCTCCAAGATTGACATTGTTTATGATCCAAATCATCTGATTATTCATATTTTTTTTTACTGAATTTGATGCAGTCCATGACCATAAGCATATATAATGTGTTCTTTATATTTACTTATTTTTAATCAAAACAGCAGTGAAAAATTTTAGAAAATAAACATGATCTCATTGGCTAATAGACCTTTCTTTCCACTATTTTTACCCTTGGCCTCATTGCCCGATTGTGAGAAAGTGAGAAAAGGTAATTGTTGGTGCCTCAGTTTCTCCATTTGTGAAATTGAGAAAATAACACTTTGTACCTCCCTACTTCCCATGGAAGTACGGAGGCTTAATAAGTTAATGCTAGGAAGCACTTTGCACTCTCAGAGTACCTTTTACTAAAGAATATCAAAGTATTACTGTGCCTATTATTAATAAATGGGGTTGGCCTGAGCATAGAGCCCTAAGAGAACGCTTTTGTCACTTCTCAGCATGCAGATTGGGTGTCATTTTTTGTGACCCTCTTTACTTTGCCTGCCAACAACCTGCTCGTTAACCTAGATAATAACACTATTTTGTACTTTTCTGCTGCCTTTTATTCAGGGAACTCCAAATGCCTTGCTAGCACTATTAAATCACACATCATTATGCATAGGTAAGATGTTACAAGTACTATTAAACTTAGCAGGTGGGTGGATAGAGCAATCAGAAAATGGAAAGGTAGGGGCAGGAAGTAGTTGTGATTTCCTGAGCCAGCCCCTCTAACTGGGTTTCCGTGCCTGCCCCAGCAACTAACACCCTCTCAGCTTTGTGGGTCTTCCCATCCTTCCTCCTCAAAAGCCTAGTCTAAAGTATAAAAAAAAATTGCAGTGGCTTCACTGGAATGCTCTATTTTCAGCTATTTCCACAAGGAAATCAATTAAATTTGTCTGACAGTCTACTTTTCCTGAAGCTCTACTGGCAGAGGGTTTAACTTTATATCATCTTCCACAGCTCCAAAACAAAACAACCATTTTATTTCATCCTCAATGAAAGGAACTTCTATTTATCTTGGTAAGGTTCCCAGTGCCAGCTAATCTGTAGTCACCAGTCAGATTACCTTTGTTCTCAGCACTTTTTGGTTATTGTATCTTAGTGCATGAGATTCTGAGTCCGTGACAAAGGAAACATGTTGTCATTTTAATGAATGGAATTATCTTCCAGTGCCACTCTTCCCAACAGTCTATTTCCATAACCATGAAGATGTCAGATGCAAAATAAAACCAGTTGCAACACAGTGCTCTGCAAAAGGCAGTTTTGATTATTATTGAATTATGTGGCTGAAAAAACTGAGACATCACTGTGCTGATCTTTAACTTTTTGAAATTTCCCTCTAATTGGAACAAAATTATCACTAATTACAACAGAGCTTTTAAACCTTAAAGGACCTAAGCAAGTAGAAGTAAAGGGAGTGTGTGAGGCATCGTTAAGAAAATATCTAAGCCTGAGCTTGGTTGTCTCAGAGCCTAGCTTTTGGATGTTATCTCACACCTTTAGAAGTTGATCAGTGAAGATAAATGAGCAGTAGCATGATTTGGCAGTAAGAAGGCAGGAATTCGAAGTCACAATGCATAGATTCGGGTTCAGAGCTGTGTGATGTGAAGACAGTTGCCCCACACCTTGTTTCACTCATCTTTGAATTGAGGATAATAAAATCAACTCTGTCTGCCTCGCAGTGTGGAAGTAATAACTTGTAAGAGAACATTTAAAAGTCCTTTGTATATTCTAATATGAAAATAGTCATTAACATTGTTAGCCAAAACTAAACTTAATTACAAAGGAAAATCTACAATGAAAAATATGTAATGCATCCAAAACACAAACAGAAAAGATGTTTCACAATTCACAATTGCCCCTTGTCTATTATGATGGCACCCTTCTCTTAGTACAATTTGAGACGAAAAAGTCGAAAATTGGCAAGACAAATAATGAGATCTCTAGGTGACCAATGGAGATTCTTTCCTGGGCACAGTGTTTTATAAGAGATACCTGCAGTGTTTGAAAAGCACTGCTTGAGTAACAGCAAAGTTGAATCCACACTTAATATCATTATAATTAGCACTGGGCAATTTAGTGATGAACTTTATAGCATCCTGTTGGTTTTGCAGAATTTCTGCTTCACAATGACTTTACTTGAACAAATGACCTAACCTTTTACTGCCTCAGTTTCTTCATAAATAAGACAATTTATAGCCTTTTGTATCCTTACCACATAATGTCATAGAATCAATTATATGTGCAAGCATTAGAATTGCTCACTATAATTTAGGATCTCATTAAGGTTGCTTCTTGCTTTTATTGTGCTATCAGTTTTAGGCTACTTTTTCTTCCTGCAGGGCAGAGAGAAGGATGGATAGGAAGGAACTAAAGAGTGCTCCAAGGAGATGAAATTTCTGAGAGTTACAGGATGAAGTGAAATATGAAAAATGTCAGCTGACCACCAGGAATAAACAGATTCCTGGCAATAGCCATTATTAGATCGTGGAATTGCATCTCTCAGGAAGTGGTAGAAACATTTACTGCTCAACTGGATAAAGTACTCTCGGGGGCCAGATGACCTGCCGTTTCCTTCCACATTATCTATGAGTTTTTTTTTTTTTTAATAATAATAAAACGACCCAAATTGGCTACAATGTTATAATCACTCACAGATAGATTTCTACCTGCATCATAATCATGGCTGCCCATGTTCTGAGATAATTTCTCTGCATTTGGCTTGGTCTTGGCCACTCCTCCAGTCTATTTGCTGCCAGGTCTGCATTTACAGAGGGCTAGATTAGAACCTCTACTAGCAATGCATGCATTTAACAATGTTGAGTTACTGTGCTTTTCAAACAGTGAGCTGGATTCAGACATACCATGAAAATGTTATGCTGTTTAAATGCTAAAGCTGAGGCTGAGAAAGGATGCTGCCTGATGAGGAGCCACATTTCCTCTGCTAAGTTGAGCGTATGATTCAGTTTCTCCTATTTGTTCAATTGTAGTAAACATTTTTCACGGACTTTGTGCAGTGTTTGCAAAAATTCTTCCTAAGCAAAAATAGAAAAATAAACTTTCTTCTTTGTACAGTTTTCAAAAATATACCTTTTGAATTGAAAAAAGCTTATAGAAAAATGATGAACTTTTCACAAAACAAACTGTGTTTGATATTTACAAATGTGTCATTTACTTGTTATTAAATTTAGTATTTAAGAAGATGTGTGTGTGTGTGTGTGTGTGTGTGTGTGTGTGTGTGTGTACATATATATTCTTTCTAAAATAAAATTTTGAGGCTGGGCTCTGGAAGATGATAGAATTCCCCCACATGTATTTCTTTAATTCTACTTCCTCCTTTGACCTATTAAAATAATCTCATTTTCAGAATTATAAATATTATTAATTATTATTATTATTTTACCCCCCAAAAAGTAACTATGCTTGTTTTGGTAAATCAAAAGCTAAAATGATGACTCATGTAAGAAGGAGGCAGTGGCTGGTGGGGCTAATGCTCCTCTCCTGGTTCTGCCTCATCTTCTCCAGCAGCTGGGCACGCTGCCCATTTCCCTCCCAGTGTGTGACTTCTTAAAACTGGCCCTGGCTTCATCATTCTGGTATTTCTGGCCTTAGCATAGTGCCTGGCACACAGTAGATGTTCAATAATTGTCTATTATAGTAATAAGTTCTGAGGGCTTTTCCAACTATGTTGTTTTCCTTAAACCATTTTAAGAAAGAATTTCAAAAAAAACCTTACATCAAAAAAATATATATACATATGTGTGTGTGTGTGTGTGTGTGCGTGTGTGTGTGTATTTTTACTAGAGACCATTTGAATTAAGATGTGAAATCTGTGGTCCATCCTTAACTTGTGTGTCAAGATTTTATGCCTCTTACTTTTCTTTAAATCTGAAGTACCTTTTTATATCCTACATCATGGTCACAATTTCATTCAAAATTATTAAACTCCTGTTCTCAATTTTTATTAGATCCTACAATTGATAAACTTCCAATAGCAGAAATTTCCAGATGTGATCTCTACATTATACTTTGCAGTTAAATGCTTTTATTTGCATAATTCAAAGCATCATTTGGACCTTGTGAAGTAGAAGCATAGGTATCATTGCCTTTATTTTATAGATGAGGAAACTGAGGCTCAGGAATAATGAGTAATTTGACTGAAGTTACACAGTGAATTGGTGATAGCTTTGAGCCTTAAAAACATCTTCTGACTCCAAATCCACTGGGCAAATCTGTAATACCACATTTGCTACAAGGGAGTTTCTGACTCTTTTTTTTTTTTTTAAGTATACAGTACATTAATTAGACATTTATGTAGTTTATAAAACTATCCCCATAATTGCTCCTTCTCTCCTCTGGTTTTCACTTAGCTAATA
The DNA here is from genome assembly GCF_902729225.1 of Pteropus medius. NCBI lineage: Eukaryota > Metazoa > Chordata > Mammalia > Chiroptera > Pteropodidae > Pteropus > Pteropus medius. Next base: position 2,705,765 of record NW_024347862.1, on the reverse strand, counting down.
TATTAATGCTAACTGCATTCCCTATACCATGCTCCCCATCCCCGTGACCATGACTCTGATGTTATTCACAGTATTCCTACCCGAGCCATCAACCTGCCTAAGTCTGGATGACAGAGAACTCATCATCTCTTGATGATTCTGCCATCTTGCACCACTCGACTTAGGAATTTCCCCACCTCAAAATATTCAAAATTAACTTTCAGTCAACAAACCAATTCGAAAATGTTATTGAACAACTACTGGGTGCTGGGTTTCTTCTCTTCACCAGTGAATATAATTCAGACACCAGGAATGCCTGCAATGGTCAGCCGCTTAAGTCTAGGAGCTATAAAAGCTGTATTCTCTGGACATTAAAAAGAAAGACCAAGGGCATCGAAGTGACTAAAGAAAGGGATGATGGAAGAGGGAAAGAGACCCAGGAAACATCCAGACTGAGGGAAAAGGGAAACAAACTCAAGTAGAGTGAGGATCAGTGGAAGGACATGGAATAAAACTGTGAGAAAATGGGGGACATGGAAATCTGAGATGGATAAAATAAAACGGGAGTGGAGGCGTTAGAGTTCACTTTGCATGAGTATAGAATAAAATCACTAGAACTGGATCTGCTCAACAAAAAGAGGGTGATCAAAAGATATGTGGTGCCAATAATGTGGAAATGTCTCAAGCATATTTATTAATCAAACTTGTCTTTGTTATTGGCATTGTTCTTTAAGGGTTGTCAAAAAGGTTGTCCACAATTCAATTTGCTGTTTTCTGCATATGGACAAGAAATCTAAATGTCTCCAGGCCTTTCAGCCTCTGAATACAATGAGCACACATATAGTTCTCACAGGTCCTTGGAGCCTCCAGGGAGAAGTGGAGCACTGTGCTCTACAGCAGACCTGTGCCTGTAGGCACGTCTTATTAACTCTTCAATTGTCAGTTTTCTCTGTTGCCATGTTGTTCTCGTGGCCACACCCATTTTTTGCTAGTGATTGACTGAGACTTCAGAGAACCAGACCCTTCACTGTGCTGTGAAGGCAAAATTTGAGGAGATGGGAAAGAAGGACCTTTTATCTCAATTTATCACCTGGGTCCCAGAGTACACTGCTTGTGTCAGAATTTCCTGAAGTATCTTATAAAAATGACTCATTCAAACCTAAACATTTCCTCTGTAGGGACTCAAAACTACTTCAGAGAAGATGTGAACACTGTGCCATATCCTCACCATCCATCTCTATTTCCCACTGAATATGTTCATTTGTTCCTCTGTTGAAAGGGCCCATGTATATTCCCTTTTGCAACTATATTTCTGGTAACTGCAAACAACTAGACTGGATGCCAGAGTGAGCTCAGTGGGTTCAGGATTCCCTGCTGCAAACATGTCGAAGGCCAAATAATACCCCTTGCAGACTAACTGCATGTAGTAAGCGTCTGACCTATAGTAACTACCCTGAGAAGCAGATGTTGATCCTGTCCCCAACAAAAGTGCAGACATTGTATGCTGGGAGTCATCTTAAAAGTAGTAAGGGGAATGCTTTCTCTAGAGAAAATATGTTCTTAACCTCAAAGAAATATTTTAGTGTAACCATGCAAGATAAGGCTTTGCGTAAAGGGTTAGCTTTATGATTTATAATCTTCTTTTATGAAAGAATAGCCTGGAAACGTTAGGTCACACTTGCATCTAAGGATTTGAAATATTTAATCCAAAGAGAAAAGCTTTTGAGAAGAATTTATCTGGCAGGGGATTTTTTTTCCTGCTCCTGTAAAGGATGAGGCAAAGGAAGGCTTGCATAGTGCAGGAGATGGGCCCCATTAAAATTTTATTAACATGCTTTGAAGTTACAGTATAACCATGTCCAAAATATTCTCCCAGCCCACTGTCTTCTTTAGCCACCTCTGCCTTAGCCAGAATGCTTATCCACAAGCAATGAAATGAACCCCAAACTTAGCATTTGTTTAGTCCTGAATTTATCTAAAGTACAATTTGACTTATGAGAAGCCATTATATCTCTCTTGCTTCCAGTTTATGTGTAAATGAAGAAGTTAGATGTGATGGGCTTTAAGATTCTCTCCATCCCTGCCCTGTGTGAATCTATGAGGAATTCGCTACACTGCTTTTATTGATAGGAAACCTAGATACCTTGGGATATTTCAAAACAAAGCCTACCTAAAAACGTATGATAAGCCTGGATTATTCAAACCTCAGTTTCCATCTGTAGTGCAATTATAAACAAACAAATAGCTTCAATGGTAAATGCTAAAAATAGTTGAGTGCTTTAAAAATACTAGTTATTAAAATTAATAATTAGTACATAGGAAAAGTTATCTCTGAGGTGCATGGTATTATTTTCTGAAATCATAATACCCCCTTGCCAGCTACTTAAAAACTGGATTTTTCAAGTTTCTTTGCTGCCTTTACTTTTCATTATAAGTTGCAAAATTGGTAAGCATATGAATTGAAGATGCTTACTAATCCACACTAAAAGTATACTCAGATTAATATAATTTAACTTGAAGAAATGAAATAAAAGAAAAATAAATAAATAAAGGCTAGCCATGTGTCAGCATCCAGTGGGAGTAAACTTTTCAAAAGTAATTTAACTAACTTAAAGAGAGTAAAATTAATAAAGTAGTTTTGATTAGTGCATCTCCTGTTTTGTGTTAGATTCTGTATACACATACATACAAACATATATATGTATGTGTGTATATATTTGTGTTTATGTGCATCTCTATGTATATAGAAATATATAGTTATCTTGAATACTTATACACAATCTGAACATATAGGAGTTATTTTGAGATTCAGAAGTGACTCACCTGGTATCCCTCAGCTAGTAAAGGAAGAAGCCCAGAATGAAAAGCAAGTACCTGGCCCTAAAGATAATTGTTTTTACATTATACCCCATTTTCTCAAGTAAGGGCTTTGTTATAAAATATCCTGGGGCATGCTGTTTCTATACTGTTATATTTAACTGAAATAAGTTGCACAAGTTTTTTTTTTTTTTTTTTTAACATTGTGAGCTTTGATTTATTTATCTATAAAAGGGAGGATAAAAATATCTACCTTAGGGGAATATTGTCATATTAAATGAGATACAGTAAGTGGAAATGTCTACTGAAGTTCCTGCTAAATCATCAGCTTGTGCACTATATTAGTTACATTTTCTTCAACTCCCTTTGGACCTGGATTTTTAAAAATTTTTAAAATTTTTTCATGTTAGGAAAAAGAAATTCCACTTATTAACTCAAAGAAGTAAGAAAATAGTTATTGGATGCCTTCTATTCTGTTGTAACTTTTTAACCTGTCATATTTCGAAGTTGGTTGAGGTAATGATTAGAAACTCTTTTGTGTTTCTGTGACAGTTAACTGCTCAGTTCATTTATGTGAATCCCAGGTCTTTCAATGTCCCCAAGAGTTCAAACTCCTTTTTTTTTTTAGTTCAAATTAATTCCCAGATACTAAAAATATCTTTGCCTTTCCTACAGTCTCAATCCCTCTAGTTTAAGAGTCTGTTCTCCTCTAGGGGCTTTTTGAAAGAGAAAGTTTTCCTCTTGTCAGACTCACCTTGAAGCCCGACTGGATAGATTGCAATTGCTTTCACCATGCATCTTGTCTCAATGCAGACCTTCGGGGGACAGGCCTGCTACATTACCCAGTCTACAAGGGCAGATAATTTAATAAGGTTATCATATTTTGCCTCTATAAAGTGACTCAAGAACACCCTTTTTAAAAAAGTCATGTCAAACGGTGTTCCATTTAAAATTCAGTTACCGAGTAAGGCAAGTGGGACACGAATCTGTGGACATTTAGTTTAACTCAAGTTTCGAGATGAAAACTGGCCCGACAGTCCTTTGTTCCACATCGTGCAGGAAGGTGAGGAATCTTGTGGCCATCTGTAAGTTATTAAGGTCTCAGAATAGAATGACATCAATAGACAACCCCAGCAAAACACCTCCGACTTCTATACATTCAGCTTTTCAAAAATATTTACTTATATAATCCTGTCTTGACTCTCCTAAACTACAGTGCATTTGCCAAATTCAGGCTTTTCTGAATTAATGTAACTGAAGAATTAACCATTCAAGGGATCTTATAAAGTATTGTTTAGGGGCCAATCGTCTAGTTTGAGCAGTCTTTCCATCTTTAAACAGCGGTGTTTGTTGGTACAAGTATTTGAGTGTTCTATTGTATTTTTCCCTATCTTTTTTAATAAATGAAAAACAGAAAATGAAAGGGATAGAATGAGTGTTAAGAAGCTGAGCTCATAGGATAGTTGAGAGAACAGGGCAAATGAGTAGGCATGGCGGAAACAGCAAATCTTTACAAAATTAACATGTAAAATACTAGAAATACGATGTCAAAAATTGTCTCTGAAATGTACAGTGTAATTATGAATATGATAACTTTTTTTTTGGTGGTTTTTTCTTATAATTGCCTCTTACAAAAAGTAAACCTGTTTCTGACCCTAACATTTGAATTTTATGTGGCCATGCAAGAACTCCCTGGCAAAGTAGGACGCTGTCTGTATTGTCAAAGTTCTCCTTGTCCTGGCTCTAGTCTAGCTTTTCCGCAGGACACAGATCTGACTATGGGAGCTTTTATGGACAGATAATATTTCTCTCATTTCCGAAGTCCAAACAAGTTTCCTCATTACTGAAGAACGCATTTCAGGATATAAAATCTAATTTACACAGCTGTATATGGTTTGGGACCCAGTTAACTTAGAAATTGATTCTCTTCCTCTGAACAGTCCAGGCAATTGAAATAACTTGAATGTTTTCTTTTAATACAGTCACCCACATTTAAGGCATGGCGACCTAAATTTTTCCCTTAAGAAATCATATCTCTGAAAATCTATTACCTTTAGTCTTTAATACTTGCTCCAGGGATATAAGGAGAAACTCAGCATAGCATATAAGGTATGCTTGTCGTTTGTGCTGCATTTGGGTGTTTTTCCCTTCCTCTACTTTCTTCAGTCTGCCTTTCCTCAAAAGTGATATGAGCTTTCATTCATTCATTTGTCATCATCGTTATCATCATCATTATTTTAAATCACAAGAATTTTAGCTGCTTTAATTAATTATATTTTTATTGTGGTTCTAAGCAAATTATGAAATGAAATGAAGAAAGTAGATATTAATATTTCAAGAGAAAAAACATATTCAATATTTAAATTAGTCAAAGGCAAGCATTGTTGGTTCTTAAAATTAAGAGGATATAGAATGCTCTTTTTTATTTCTAAGGATATATATTAACAATGCTACTGAGAATCTTTCACATTTCTATGCTGTATTAACTTGTAGTCAAATAAATTTATGTTTATAAAATACTCAGAATGGCCCATTGAATTAGGTATGAAAAAGTGCTTTTAGATTTAATAACAATAATTTACATTGATAGTTTTGTATTTGAAACCACATATGTATTTCTTCAATTAATATGAGAACAATTTATAACACCTGTATTATAGATGAGAAAAATGAGATTCCAAAAGGGTAAATGAAGCTGACAGACTCAAGGACTTAGATTTAGATTTCTGATGCCAAAGCCAATATTCTTTCTCTCATGGTGAAGAAAAGCCCTACAGGAACTTTTTCTAGGTTGGGTGGAGCCTCACTAGCCCTGTGTAGAGACTTGCGACCTTACTTACCTTGTAGACTCCTTGCACTGCCCTTCCATATTCCCTAGTACTGTGCTTACTCTTTGGCCAAACAAAGGAAGTATGGCTGAAGAGGCTGCATGTACATGCAGCCAGGTGGGAAGGAGCTGTGCAGTTGTCTCAAGAGAAGAGGAAGAAGTCCCAATTGCAAGGGCTGTTGTAGAAGAGGAGAAAGGCACCTGGGGACCCTGACTGAGCTGGGAGGGCACATCACAATAGCTAGTAAAGGGCAAAGAGCCCAAAGCCTGAATGTTTTAGGAGGTAAGTTGTGGATGTGAATTTTCATGATCTATATTGCCAGACGATCTCTTTCTTCCTAGCTCCTCTCAGTGAATGGCTGTTTGAGTACATGTATATATGTACACATTAGGAAAGCTGTGAGTGAGTCCTCCTTCCACTCTTTCCCTTCAGATAACCCTCCCTCTCCCCTAAGGGAGGTCAGTGCCTTCTTCATTGCCTGGAGGTCCTGTGCTCACACACTTTGTCTCCTCAGGGGCTTAGATCACAATTCCCATAGAGTTTATATCAGCAACTCTCATACTTTTTGTCCCCAGGATCCCTTTACATATTTAAAATAATTGAGAAGCCCAAAGAGATTTTGTTCATGTAGGTTATATCTATCAATACTTCCATATTAAACATTAACACAGAAAAATTGTGTTTATTAATATTTAACAGTAAAAGCCCATTACATGTTAACATAACACATTTTTGTAGACACTAGCTATATGTTCCTCCCAAAAAATTAATGAGAAGAGTGGTATTACACTTTTGAAAATCTCTTAGCAAATAGCTACATTCTCATATCTGCTTCTATATTCAATCTGTTGCAATGTGTCATTTTGTTTGAAGTAAATTTAAAAAATCTGCCTCCACATAGATTGTATTTGGAAAAGGAAGGCATATTTTAATACACTTTTGAAATAACTGTAGATTTTCATCTTTGATACTCTACCAAAAGTCAACAAGTTGTAATTTCTGAAAGAGAAATTGCAATGTGAAATCTAAAACTGTATCAACTAAATTGTCTCTGTTAAATTAAAATCCACTGGTCTTTTCTGTACTATTTTTGCAACTTCCTATGAATCAGTAACTACTTCAAAATAAATGTTTTAAATAGTTTAAATAGCAAAGAATGTGAATAGACATCTCCATAGAAGATATCTGAATGATGAATAAGCACAAGAAATATCAACGTCATTCGTCATTAGGGAAATGTAAGTTGAAGTCATTATTAGATACTACTTCACATCCACTAGTATAGCTGTAATAGGTTTGACAGTAACATGTGTGGAGAGAATGTGGGAAAATTGGAATTCTCATTTATTGCTAGTGGGAATGTAAAATGGTGCAGTCACTTAGGCTGTTTTCCAAATTGTTAAACATGGACATCCCATGTGACCCAGCAATTCTACTCCTATGTGTTCATACAGAAGAAATGAAAGCATATGTCCACACAAAGACTTGTATGCAAATGTTGATAATAGCATTATTCACAATAGCTCCAAAGTGGAAACAACCTAAATGTCCATAAACTAGTGAATGGATTTAAAAAAAAAATGTGGTATGTGTGGTATATTTATGTAATGAATGGAATACTGTTTGACGATACAGAGAAATGGAGTACTAATACATGCTACAATATATATAAACCTTGAAAACATTATAATAAATGAAAGAAACTTATCATGAAAGAACACACACTTTATAATTCAATTTATATGAGGTAGATAGAGAAGGCAACTCTATAGAGACAGAAAGTAGATTAGTGACTGGTAGCACTGGGGTTGGGAGTGGTGAGTCACTGTAAAAGGAAAAGAGGTTTAATTTGGGCATGATGGAAATGTTCTAAAATTAGGTTCTTGTAATAATTGCATAACTCTGCATACATACTTAAAAGCATGGAATTGTACACTTAAAAAGAGTATTTTATAGTATGTAAATTTTATCTCAATATCCATCCACTGGTCGATTTTGCACTTGGATATTTTACTATTTCCAATTTTGTAAAATCTCACAGTGGACATTTGGAAAATATTGGTTTAAAGAGTTATGCAAATCTTCTATGTATTGACACATTTCATTGCACAATATAAAAAATAACATTCATTAACAACACCACCAATCTCATCAGAAAAGTCTTTAAATATTTGGAAGCTGTCAAGTTCATGGTGATAAATTCAAGTTTTTCAAAACCCTTATTTTCACCATGAAAGTTCAAATGGTATCACTGGCAATAAATACTACCAATTGTTTTCCTTGAAGTGACACTTCATTTCTTTTTGAGAATATGTCTGCGAGATACCAATTCTGAATAACCATAGTTTGTAGTTCATTCAAAGAAAAATAGTGCGTCTTGAAAAACTCACCCAGTTCAGCTCACAATTCAAGCAATCACACAATTGCTTTTCTCTGCTGGTCATTTATTTGGTTAGGAGCCGGAGAGTAAATATTTTAGGCTTTATGCAGAAGTGCTATCTATATAGTTCCTATATACAGAATATTAAAAATATGTACAGTTTAAGGTCAAGATATACTATAAGATATATTAAATTATTAACTTTCTTTGCTTTAACATGGACATCTTTGAGTAAAAAGAGCTTTATTTTTTATTTTTATTTATTTATTTTTTTACTGTGCATACATGGTGTTGAAGCATTCAGTGACAACCAATACACTTTGGTGGCACTGCTTTGATTCAAGAAGTTTTACCCACCATTGCACCTTGAGTGTACGTGCTCACCAGCAAAAAAGGCAAATGTCATAGAATTATTCTGAGAGTAGTTTTCACCTCACAGACCCTCTGAAAAAGTCTCAGGGTCTCACTTGGAAAACTGCTTTTCTAGATGTCTTTCCCCATTCATCCTTCTCTTCATTTTCTCTCATGTGAAAGAATACCATATAAAAATCACTCCCAGCATGACTTTAATTTAGGAAGAATCTAGTTAAGTGTTCTTGGGCAAGGTACTTCATCTTTCTGAATCTCGGTCTCCTTGTCCATCAATTGGGGAAAATAATACTCACTCATTTTTTTTAAGTATTAAATGAGAGTTTTAGTAAAATACATAGCAGAGTGCTGTGTACAATAGTAAATATTGTATTGCCAATTATATTCTTTTTGTGTTATGAATTAATTTTCTACATTCTGTTAATTACGTGCATGGAAGAAACATCACACTCAAAGAGAACTCTCTTATTAGTAGACTTTTAGGCACAGTGGTGGGAAGGTAGAGAAAGTCTGTTGGGATGGAGCCTCCCCACACTGGACCCTCCAACAGAGCCACTTAGGGATGGCAGTCTTTGAAATCTGTTTTTTTTTTTCCCCTACTTTTTAAGCTTTAGACAACCTTTGATATAGACATAGAATTAAAAAGGAAACAGATTGTATTAGGTGCAGTTATTAAAATATTTACAAAATTTGTGTAGCATGTGCTTCATGATTATTGCATTAAATAAAATCTAGCAGTGAGACCAACAACTAACATAAATTTGAAGATGTGTCAAGTGAAAAAGGGTATTTCAAAATATTAGCAACAAATATAACATGATATGAAAATAACTGATTTCTCTGGGTGATAAAGCCACAGGTACTGCTGACACTACTCTGATAGCTTCCTTATATTCATAAATAAAGAATATGCTACATTGCAATTAGAGAGCAGTAGAAATAAAGATGTACCTTCCCTCTCAATTGAAGCTGATAGACCTCCCTTAATTCTATTCATAGACCCTTTGGGGAGCTCATGGACTGTAGGTTAATAACCAGCATTCTATATATCTCCTTCAGCATTTTGCTTTTGGCCCGTAGTTAGAAAGGCAGGGAAAAAAGTTGAGGAATTGTCAATTGTCTGATGAATTTGGGAGCAGGGGCATCTAGCTCGGTCTGGTGTTTTTACCTGGATTATGATTATTTGGATGTAAAGTCTATTTCCTGAATAAATGCTCATCTCCCATATCAACTTAAACTCAGTTGATGGAGATTTAGGAGATAAGAAAGCTACAATGTGCTTAATTACAAGTTACAAATTTACAGGTACATATAAGACTTTTCTGACTCTTCAAACAATAACCTCTCACTTGGTGGGTAGTTTATGCTCCAGCCATGATTTGAATTATACAAATATACATATGAGTAATTTTAAATTTGAATTGAAATGTAAAGACACACACACGCACATCCTTTCCACAGTATAGAATCATAAGATAGACAAATTGTTTAACTTCCAATACCCTGTCTGGCCCTAATTGATTCTTTTTACCCAGCTGAGCATTTTAACACGTTCCAAGTTGAAGAAATTTACCAGCACTAATTTGATGCTGCAATTGTTTATGAGCCTTTTAATGGGCAAAGCGGGGATTGATCTAATTTCTCAAGATGACTGGGGAATATGTTAAGTGGCACCTGATTGGTGTAGTGGGAAAAGGTAAGAACAGTCATCCATAACCATTGGGAGTTAGAAGGGCTTATTCTCATTCCATGAGGATCACCTCTTGATGGAGAAGGATGTTTTTCTATAGGGACTTTAAAATTTCTTTATTAATGAGGATGCCTCTTTGAAGGATTATTTCACTAAAAGGGAGGACTAAACACAAGATTTCAGATGAAATGTGGACAATTCATTTTGAAGTTCCTAGCTGGAACAGAAAAATATTTGTGCTCTGACAGCAGGATCATCCTCACTTTAAGATTAAAGATGAAAGTATTAAGGAAATTATATATACCAGTTAAAATTGTTAACATGAAATAAAATTGACATCTCACTTGCACAAGTGAAAACAACAAATAACTCTAGAGACTCATGAAGCAGTTTCTCACTCATTCAGAATAAAATCTTAGGCCAACAAGGACCTATGTAATCCATCCTCCCCTACTCTGTGCAGCGTCATTCTTACCTACAATATTATGTTTGGTTATCTGAGCCACCTTGGCCACCTTACCCTCTTTGCTGGTTCTGAGGCAGGCCTGTGTGGTCCCACATAAGAGCGGTGCCTTTGCTTTGTACTTGCTGGTCCTTCTGCTGAGAAAACTTTTCCCTGTAATGTGTTTGCATGCCTCAATCCCTGATCTCATTCAGGTTTCTGCACACAGGTCATCTCCTCGCATATGACTCTTGTGATGGCATAATAGCATCTTACCCCATCCTGGCTCTCTCTATTTCCCTTACCCTGATTGATTTTTCTCCATAGCACTTATCAATGTTTGATGCATTGTATAGTGATGTGTTTTTATTGTTGTTGTTAATAATCAGCCACCCTTCTCTAGAAGATTAGCTTCCTGAAGGCAAAAGGTATTGCTCGTTTTAGTCATTGGTGTATCTTCAGGGCCTAGAAGTTGGTGGCAAGAAATAATATAGACTAAATAGATGATATGAATAATCAGTTGGTATCTCTATATGATAGTGCTAAAATTCACCCTTGAATTCCAAAGCTCTAATAATCAATAGTGTAACTGAGCAAGTTACTTAAATTCTTTCAACATCAATTTCCTTGTCTATAAAATGGAGAAAGTAGTATTTATGCCTGAGATTGATAAGACAAATCAATGCAAGTAAAAAAGCATTGTAAACTATTTCACTATGCAAATTGTATTTTAGCAGGCAAGAACCAAAGCCCAAGAAATTCTGATCCTATTCGTTTTTGTCATTGTGCTGTAGTCCCATTGAGAAGTATCAGTTGCCCAATGCTGTGATTGTGCGAGAGGACAAGACAAGGATAGATGAAGGGAGCTAATCATTTACTTCACCACCTTTGCCAAGCAACAATCCTGCCTTATGTTTGTAGAGGGCATTATAAAACATTTTTTTGGTGTGATCTAACGTGATTTTCACAATTGCTCTGTACAAAAAAGAAGTATCATTATTATAATTTTATAGAAAATGTAAGGCAAAGAAATTAAGTGAATTGCTGATCACATAGCTGATAAGAGGCAGAATAAGGACAAGAATTTGTATCTTCTAAGTTAATCCCAATATTCTATACTATATCTTATTACCTTGAATCAGGAAAGGTCTTGTGTTGGGGTACCATCCAAATCTGGTCCAGTCATAACGTCCTCCTCCTCTGGTCTTCACAAAATCACAGGCAAGTTGGGGAAATGCCTGCAGCTTTTATATCATCTCCTCGGAGAGCACAAGCACACACAGTAATCTCAAGATTGAGGTAAATGCCAAGTATTACACACACACACACACACACACACACACACACACACACACACACGTGCATGCATGCACATACACACAGAGTAGAGAATCGTAGATGATGAGCTTTCTTGGAATGTCTTAAGGGACTTTGCTATGTTCCAAGGTGAGTGGAAAGACATGTGAACATGTATATGCCACAGCGGAAACCATCATCCATCACCTTTGCAGAATTATATAAAACTTGTTCACAACAGGGAGGATATTCCTTGAAAGTAGCATCATACCTGTAAAATAGCAGCATCATTTGTTACAGAAAAAGTTCATGCTCTTGTGGAAGACCTGAAGTGTTTTTCACTGAAAGACATAAACTCACGTGGGAATACTTACAACTTTTTTTCAATTTCCTACTGCCAACTTATAAAATTTCATTAATCCTCCTGATTTCCACAGATGCTAGTATTGGTGACTTAGTGCTGTACCCTTATACTATTTTATTTCTCAATACAATAAGTGCTTAATCAACAGCCTTGCAGGGCCACCTGACCTGCTTCTCTGAGGCACCTGCATTCGGACTGGGGGAGGTGGGTGGAGTCCTCATTCTGCCTGACTGATAGCTCTGACTGCTATAGAACTCTTTTTGACTAATTGGAGAGCTGGAAGTTGAAGCATCTGGTGCTTATGTACAAAACAAACATAAATAAGAAATCATGTACAGATGTGGCTCTAACAAATCCCCAGCAACAAAAAAAAGAAGTAGCATCAAAAAATGAAAGGAGAAAAATCAATACTAAAAGGGGAGTAGAAAAGAAATAGAGAATCCTCCAAAGACTATACTTCAAAAATTAAATTTCAGGCTCAAATACCTGACCCAAAATCAGTATTTTTAGTGGTATCTGAGATTTCTAAAGAGTGAAAAAGAGTTATGAGGACCAAATTATGAATTCCTTACTTTACTCTCCCATTTCTTTCCAAGAACTAGGAGGGTAATTACCCAGAACAATTGAGGCACAAAGAGGAAAATATAAGCATTGCAAGTTACTAACACTAACATTTATTATAAACTAAGGAAGATAGGGCCTGTGTATCCTAGTTAACAAATGTGAGCTGGATCATTTTTGCTGTTTTTAATCCTAATAATAAGGTACAAATTAACACAGTTCTGGAGTCTTATTCCAAGAATATTGTTAATATATTTTGACAAGTAGATACTCCTATTATTCTAATATAATGGATATACATTTTACTAAAAAAGAAACACTTTAATAAAATAGAAATACAATATAACAAAGCAATAAGGAGTTAGGGATTGCTGGCTGTGAAGATGTCTTCTCTGCTAGTTTTAATTTTTGTTTTCCTGTGCTTGACCATGAAAATATACAGCACACTTTCAGTCCTTATGGGTCAATGACCTTTGGTAGGGTTTATCCTCAGGGTCTGAGAGACAGTATAGGCAGATGAATGACCAAACTGATGATGGGTTATATTATCTATGACCCATTAAGAAGGGTGTTGTCTCATGCTTTCACTAATGTTGAGGAAACACATTTATGTATTCTACCTTTTCCTTCCCAGTAATTTATGTCAAGAAAGAGAATGAGACCATTTTCTTAGGCCTATATTACAATTAGAAAAAAATACATAACATGTATATTTCAAGAGATAGAATTAGGATCAATGAGTAGAAGCGACATGAATAACTTAAGTAAAAACTTCAGTCATAAAGGGCTATCCCAAGTAAGAGTGGTATACATGGAATGTTCCCTGTTACTCAAAGTTTTCTAAATGGAGGGTGAGGAATATTGAGAACTTTGCTTCTGTAACTCTAGCATTTCATACAGCACCTGGAACAGTGTGGCTTCTCAACACTCAAAGAATGCCCAGTGATTGCATGACCATCGAGCAGGTTAGTGGAAGATGGGAGGCTCATGCACTGGATTGATGCTAACTAAGGCTCCTATAATCCTGACTCTAAATTTACCATGTTCTTGTCCACTGTGATTGATATGATGGTGAAGTTAGAAAGTTACCACTTAGACTTGTTCCATTTCATGACTATTTGAGGGATTTCTAAAAATTATTTTCCTCCTAATGTCAATGAATGAGCAAGTATTTATGAGAGGGAAGTAAAAAGTACTTAACACCAAGCAGTTAAAATAATTTTTTTCTAAACACTTTTGACTTGATTTCATTATTGCCAATTCAGTTATTCAGTTGACTAGTAGACCTGAGGAAACATTTTGATGTTAGTGTTTTCAGGCTGCATTGAGAAAGTCTTAGGAGAACAGTCCCAAGTGTTGGCAGTTGTCTTTGGCAGTTGGTTAAGTTTCATGTGGCCACATCTCAGTACACTGAGACAAATAATTTCTTGGCTATAAATCTTGGGCTCTGATATGCTATTTCCAGGAAGCTCACTGAAACCCTGGAAAGGCAAACCTGATCAACAGCATCTCTAAAGGAGACTATAAATTAATTTGCCCTTAAGTGTTATAATGCTTAATGGAAAGATGTTCTGCCCTTTTCTTTAATTAACTTTTAATTTCTGTGGCACTGTAAAGGGGCGATAGTGATGGGGCTATTGCTCTCAGCATTATAAAGTATGATATAGAAGAGATCAAAGTTAAGTGTCTTTATTGAGCCATGTAGCCTGGCTCTGTCCAGTCTTCCATCTGGTACCCCAGCCAGTAATGTGGAAGAGTTCTTCATCACCTGGAAGACTGAGTAGGGAATAGGGTAGATGAACCCAAATCATCACTAGGTCTAGAAAAAATAATAAGGCAGAGAGGAAGAGGGAGAGAGAGGGAGGGAAAGAGGAAAAGGGAGGAGAGGTGGGAGAAAGGGTGCTTTCATTATGTCTACCAATGGCATTCAGAGTAATCTGTCTGAAATAGGACATAAGTTCAAGAAGGATCTTTCAGGAGTAAATAGACAGAAATCTGAGAGTCTGGGCCTAATGAGAGAATGTACCTCCCTGCCCCACCCCCACCCCTCACCTCAGGAAACATCAATATTATCCATCTACTGAAGGCCTCTACTCTGGGAACCCAGAGAGCATTTAAGATGTGAAAGCTAATCCCTGCCTAATTCTACTGGTGAGAGCACAGTCAGTATAGTGACACTCGTGCATAGTATCCCACACATTTTTAAAGGGTATCTGAGTTTGAAATGTGATACTTTGCTCCATATTTTTTTTCTAAATACACTTTTTAAAAAAAGCTATTGTTAAAAGGAGTTTGCCTTTTTTAGCTACAAATAACTGAGTTGGCCCAAGCACATGATAAGTGGCAGTGAAGGGCTATTCTACTTGCAAAACTTTAGTGTTTATTAGGACAAAAAAATACAAATAAATTTAGCATGAGCATGAGGTACTGATGACTAAAAGAAGACCACTAGGAATCATGCCAAGTAACGATTTTTAAGTCAAGTTACAATGACCTGCTTTGTGGTTTCTCAGCAATGATCTTTGCAGAGCTCCCCACATGCCCTTGTCTTATGCTACTGAGTGACGGAATTAGGGTAGTATATGTAAGTGAGCACATGTTTGTTGTCTGTACAGGTATAACTCTTTGATTTTTTCCAAAACTACAGTGGATTTTAAAAAAATAACATTTTGTTAGTTTTCATACCTTCTGGGCATCTCAACACAGGTAGCAATTAATCAAGTACATAGGCCCATGTGCGAGGAACGTAGTGCAAGTGACCCAGAGGAGGTGATTTCTCTGGTCTAAACCACGACTGGCAAACAAAGGCTCACAGTACAAACCTGGCTTACCACACGTTTTCGTAAATAGTGTCTTATAGGAACAAAGCCTTGCTCATTTTTTAAAATATATTATCTATGGGTGCTTTCCAGCTACACCAACAGAGTTGAATAGTTGTGCTAGAGACAAAGGTCCTGCAAAGTCTACAATATTTACTATCTGGCTTTTGATAGAAAACATTTGTCAACACCTGATACAGACTCTAGGTTATCATTTCTCATCTGGATTAATCGCAGAAATTTCCAAATTGGTCTTGTCTTTTATCTTTCTGATCTATAACATACTTTTTTAAGGACTCTTCCTAAAACTTGAATATGATTATGTCATTCCCCTTCCCATTATTTACATAACAAAAATCTAGCTCCCTCACATGGTCTTTTCCAACGTCATTTCTCATTGCTCCTCTACTCTCCTCACATGGGCTACATTCCCTTTTCTCGAACCTGTGTTATCACAAATACTGATACATTTATTTAGAATGATTCCTTCTTCCTTTCCTTGGATCCTCCCTTTGTGAAACCCATTCCAGGTACAGCTTCACCAGGGAGATTTTCTGATCAACATTTTTACTCTCTCAATTCCCATAGCACCTATGCATATCTACATGATAGCTTTTATTATTTATGACACTCTCTTGTAATTTGTCTGCTTACTTATTTTTCCCACCAGTAGATGCCAAGCTTCTGAAGGCTGGATTCCTGCATATTTGGCTACCAGAATTCTTGCCACAGGCTGAAGAAAGATATATGAAATGAATCAGTTTATGACTGCTCTTCCCAATATGCAGGGTGGACCTAGAAGAAATCTGCCTGCTAGTTAAATCATACATTTAGATTTTCATACAGTAATTTAATCTTTAGATACCTGTGCAGCCCTCATTTGATCCTTCCATATATTTTTTCTTCTAAAACTATTGCCCAAATTCAGCAAAACCTAAACAGGTGTGGTCAAGTAAAATATAATCTACAGCAACACCTCTGTCCTTTACATGACACATTTTTTTAATACATATAGACATTTCACTGTGGTCTAAATAACTGTGCGCAAATTTTATAGACTGAAGTATTTTTCAGAAGTCATTATTCATTTTGTTTTTAACAAGTATCAGATGAGTGCTTGTTTTGTGCCAGGTTCTTATTTTGAGTGTCAAGGATACATGTGTTCTACATGTATGCACGGATACACATGCACTTAAAATAATGTCAGTGCCATGTCTCAAAAAGAGGTTCTCCTTCTAGGGTGTGTGTACCAGCTTTAGCAAAATATGCTGTAATAGCTTTGTTGCATCAGAATCTTGATAGTAGAACTTATTTATTTTGGAAAAAATATTCCCAGGTAAAATGGATACCCACTCCTGATTAAAAACCACCGTTTAAAACATTAGAAGTATAAAAGAATGGAATTGGTCCCCGGAAATTTATTTCTACAAATAAATGTAATGTCATAGATTAACTGATTAACAACTTTTGAAAAGCCGAAAAACACCTAAGCATGAGTAGTTAGACAAATCTATAAACTTGGAAGCTAGCACCTTAGCATAAGCAGATCATATAACTGTTCTAACCTCACTATGTTAACATCACCTAACATTTTAGGGTGAATATAAGTCTCATAAATGAGAGGGTTGAAGGAGATCATGTTGAAGATGGGGTTCCATGTTAAGCACATCTGCATTTTCGCAGGAAGTTTTGGCAATGTTTCCAGATAGGTGCCTGTGACCGGGATTGGCATAAACCCTTCAGTGGGTTTGGTGGGAGTAATCATTTCTATTTATAGGGCTAGGTGTTGTAGAGAGTTCCTAGAGGAGGAAAAACTCTGACAAGTAAATATTAAATTGCTTATGGGATCAGCAGGGCTTCTC
The DNA here is from genome assembly GCF_902729225.1 of Pteropus medius. NCBI lineage: Eukaryota > Metazoa > Chordata > Mammalia > Chiroptera > Pteropodidae > Pteropus > Pteropus medius. The sequence goes on along the minus strand of NW_024347862.1, from coordinate 2,688,358 downwards.
CCATAGGGCTGAGAGGGCCACTGCCTTCCTAAACTCTATTGTTAATAGGACAGAGGCAAATAGTTTCACTTCCTTGGGCCTCAAAACAAGTTTGTTTCACCCTTAAGCTTTTGAGAATATTGCTGGAAAGAAGGAGAGCTGTGCATTATAGCTAATACAGCTATAATTTCATCAGTGTAATCCTCCACAACCCCTTGCAAGGAAGGATTAATAATGGGGAATAATTCATTTGAAGGAAAGACTGCATGGTATGAGAGAGAGACTCAGCAGTGAGCTACTTATGAGAGCTCTAGAAAACTACACTGGAATGCTGGAAAAGGAAAATGAAAGGGAAAAAAATAGCAAAAATAGGGTTATAGAAAAATACATTACATCTGAGAGACCCTGGCTGAGGGAATGAAGCAAACTTCATGAATAGGAAACCCCTCTGAACCAGGCGGTTCAGTCACACAGGCCACATTAATAGTGATCTGTATAGCCAACCCCATCCTTGTCAGATCTTTTGAGCCTACACATTTCTTTACACTCATGGTCCCTAACAGGACTTTCTTTTTCCACTGTCTTTAGTGAAGGGAATAATTAGCGGTGCCATTTGAGGAAGCCCAGGGGGTCAGTAGGTGCTAGGTAAATAAATTCTAAGCTTCTGCATTATATTTAAAAAAGGGATAAGAATGTGGCATTTGGTTTGCAAACAAACAAACAAACAAAAGATAAAACAAAACTTGTTCCCCTAACACAGTATGAAGTCTCGGATAATTGTGTGTAGCATTAGTTAACATTAACTCAGTGGCTAATGCTTATGAAGCCCTTACTTGTGTCAGATAATTTATAGGTGTTTTTCTCCCTCAGTTTTCAAACGACCCTGTGGACTAAGTACGATTTTTCCGTTCTTTGAAGATTAAGAGCCTGATGTATGAGAGTAGAGAGGTTGGAGAGTGTGCCTAAGATCATAGGGCTGGTGTGAGTGCCTGTCTGTGCTCTTTCTCTGGTAGGTCACAGGCCTCACTGCACCTGGGTTCTGCACTCTTTCATGCTGGGGGTCTGTCCTCTCCATAATTTTCCTTCTCCTCCTTTTCTTTTGCTGCTGTGTTATGTTCATTCATCACCGTTATCAGCATTTCTCTAATCAGACTTCTAAAGCCCCTACCTCATTTTTTATATGTTCTACTGTCCTTCTAAAAAAGAATTCTAATAATGTATTAGGAAAAAATATGATGAAAACAAGTACGAATAGCATTTTACAATTTCCTGAGCATTTAAATACAGATTAGTACTTTTGAGCAACTGCATGATAATACTTTTATCACATCCTTTCTTAGAGATTAGAGAAATGAGGTTTAGAGACATTAAAACACTTGTCCCAAAGGCTGCTGTCATCAGTAGCAGAGGTTCTGTATCTTTGGACGCTGAAGGGCTTTCACTCACTAGCAAAATTCAAACGCAAATTCCTCTTGTGACATCATTAATGAAAATGAGCAAAAGGGGCCCAGTGGGAACTAGAAAATTCGGGGACTCACATCTTCCCCTTCAATAAAAGAGTGACTTCTTCTCAGCCTTGTTCCCTGTTGCTAAATGGGAAAGAGGATACAAAGTTGCTGGATTTTTCAATATTTCCAGGGAGGCCAAAAATATGAATGTTTAAGTAACATGTCCTGATCTTTAAATGTTGGTTCCTGCTCCACATTCCTGAACAAAGCCCCGGGGGAGGCCTACATTAGACATGTGCAAGCCAAATACTGTCATTAGCTCACCCATCTCCATGAGACCCTGTGACTTTCCTTCTTTCTGCCCTTTTTGTCCTAAATTGTCTGGTTAGTGCACTGACCACTATTCTCATTTCCCTTTCTTTCTCCATCTGCATTCTTTCTTTTAGCCGACGATTATCTCTTTAAACATCCTACCTTTGCTTTCTCAGGAGCTTCCTCATGCCTCCCTGCCTGTGCCTCCTCCTAGTAGCCCAGATGCTCTGTGATGGAATCAGGGATAGCTATTTACAAAGCAGAAGGAAGTAATAGGAAGGAAGAGGTTTTGTCCACAAAGCAAGAAACCCTCTACTCAGGCAATTGACAAAGGGAAAGAGAATTGGAAATGATTTTATTTCAATTAGATTTTAATTAGCTTCTGTCTCGGAACCATCGGATCGGTTGCCGAATAATTGAAAAAGCAACCATATTTGCATCACTTGCTCCTAAGAATAGTAATTTTGCAGCATCTGATCCATATTTTAATCAGAGGGTGAGAAGGAGGAGGAAAGCTCTTGGGGGAAGGATTTCAGATTAAATAATCAGTGTCAACAAAAGCAGTGTGGCGGATCAGCCCAGGAGACTGTATGAGCAGTCCTCTCTAGCCTTGCCCCAATTTCACATGGAATTAATATAGGATGGGTGGCAAGAAACATATAATTAGCAGCCTGCCCAAACTTATTATAGAGCTCTGGCAACCCTAATTCAAACATGCTAGGAAATTAGGAAATGTACCCATTGCAGCCAAGAAGGAGTTGGGAGTGTGTCACTGGGTCCTTGTTCTTAACACTGAGTGCTTTCAGGTTCCAACTTCACTGTTTCATTTCTCTGTGGTCCTGTTCCTATGATCTACTGCTGAGATAAAATGTCATGCATACAACAAGTAGGGCTTGGACCTGTGTCCCACCTGATCTCCCCAGGTCATTCGACCATTCTGATCATAATTGTAAGATTTCTTTTTTTTCCCAGACAAGACCAACAGGTTTTGCAGGGCTATGAAGTTGATGAAAATGCTTTCCCCATGGGACAATACAAGTGGATATCTTCGTGAATTTTCTCTTGAGGAAAATATGGTGTTTGGGAGGCTAAACAGCTCATACCCCTTGTTTCCTCCAGAGACCAGTTTTCTCGTTCACACAAGAGTGTACTGCAGAAAAGTCTTTCAGCAATGTGTTTCTCTGGTGGTATGTGGTTGGTAATGTCTTTGAATAAATTCTGAAGAATCCTCTTCCTGCCACAAATTAAAAAAAACATATGTTTGACTCTACTTCTTTCCTCTTCTTAGAGGATGCTGAACAATTATTGCTCAATCTTAGTGCTGAGTCAGCTCTTCAAATACTCTTGATAGCTATGCAACTTCCTCAGGCCCACCACAGGGAGATCACACAATGATTCTAATCTCCAAATTCCTCTTCTCTTGCTCTGTGTACTTCTATGGTGTTGGGATCTTTTGCAGGGGGAATGAATTAATGTAGTATTTGCATAACAGAAAAATAAGTTTTAGAAAGTCTGCTGTCTGAAAACAAATTTAATATAGTAGATTGTGATTGTGTTATATGTAATCAGAAACAAAATTATGCTAATAATAATTTCAAGAGTCTTATATAACATAGTTATTCATCCATTATCACAACGGTTACTCTCTCTCTGGCATTGCCATTAGACAGGTGGTTCTTTTATAATACTGTGAAGGACTTGTAGGCAGGATTTGAGCCATTTGCTCAGGAGAAAAGGCAACACAATAAGCATCCTTTCAGAGCTACTTGCCTTAACTACCCTATGTAACTTCATAGACCCTACCACTCCTGTCCCCTTTACTCTTTTCCCATTAGTTTTATTTTATTCATAGACTTTATTACTATTTGAAAAAAAAAATCATTCATTTTGTTTCTTAACTACCTGCTTCTCTTGAATGCTATTACCCTGAAAGCAGGGACCATATCACTAGTGCCTGGCTCATAGTAAGCATTTAGCAAATATTTGTTTAGTCATTCAATCAGTATTTCTATAGACCTCCCATTTAGCCAGAATATTTTAGGCATGAGAATACAGGAGTGAACATGATAGACAAGATCTACTCTCTGCTCAAGCATATGAGTCAGTAGGGCAAAGTGGACAATTTGCAATTAGGTAAATAAAGATACATACCAAAAATAACATAAATCCTAAGGAGAAAATAAAATAGAGCAATATGACAGTGACCTCATACTGAAACTGAGATGCTCTGGTTTCAGATTCAAGTAGATGAGGTTGAGCTTTCACAGAAGACCAAAATGTAGCGGGGAAAGAGGAAGTCCATGTTGGCACAAAGACCCTAGCAGCCCCTGCCATTTCATCCACACCATCCCTCTCCCAGGAATGCACTTTCCATCTGGTCCGCTGAGTGGATACCCATGTGTTCTTGATATCATTTCTTCTGTGAAGTCTTTTCTGTTCCCTCTCCCCAAGGAGAACTGTCTACTATCCCTTTGCAATATACACATTGTCACCTGCACATATTTATTTACATTAGTATTTGTAACTTAACCTTCTTTCTTTCATTTGTTCACATATCTTTCTTATCTCCAATTAGACAATACGTCCCTCAAAGATAGTTACTATGATTTTTTTTTTCCCCTTATACTTAGGGTATATCATAGACTTTATTAAGAAATTTAGATTTTTGATAATTATTTGTTACATTAATGGCTTGGTTGGTAAATTTAATAATGGATAAACATGTAAATGAAGGAAATAGGAAGCCACTGAAAACTTCCACTTCTCTTTTTCCATCTCACAAACTCTTCTTCAATAATCATTAATTTTATTTTTTGTGGCTCCTTTTTTATTTATATGTATGAAAACTAGTCCACAGTTGTTGTCATCAAATGAATTCTAAAGTTACCTTGAATCTACTTCTACCTTCTACTTTTCCAATGTTTCCCCATCCCCCAAACCCCACACACACATGTAATACTTTGTTCTTTAATATGGTCTAAGTTTTCCTTACTCATTCATTGACTTTCTTGCTAGGGCTTAAGTAAAGTTCAAGTGGTACTCAGTCATGTCATGTACATTCCTGCTTCTAGCTCTCAGTAGTTGAATCTATCTGTCTTTTGGCGTCTGTATTAATACAAAACAAATATTAGCAGATAATATATTGGTGGCCACAAGATGAAAAAAGGGCTCACGATAGTGTAATATTCATAAAACTCTTGATTTGAACTGTCATAATCCAATGAGGCTAAATTTATCCTCAAATAGATGAAATAACACCAGAGGCTCCTCTAAAAGTTATAATATCATAATTACTGCCACTTAAACCTCATATGTTCACATCGTATGCATCTTGAACTTAAGAGTCTCAAAACAGATATGTTATTTCTTGGAGACTCCTAATGTGACAGAAGTCACATGGTGCTACTAAAGGCTGCTCACACTGCACAAATGATTCTTGGCTGAATACTAAATCTAACCTCATAGATAAGGCTGAGCAGGCAGAGTTTAGTTCTTCTAACACTGACAAGATTATTTACAGTGTTTCCCTTTGTGTATTTTTTATTATTTTGGAAAAGTCAACATAATATTAATCTGTGGATTACACGTCATGGAAATGGATGTTGAGCCTTTTAGATATGTTGGCCTAAGTTCCCTATTTAAAAAAGTTAGTGGTTCATGTTCTCACTGCTTAATTTTGCATTTTGAAATATGCCCCTCATCACCTACCCTGGTTGAGGAGCTAGCATATAGACTCATAGCTTTGCATGTTAGGACCCGATTTTAGAGAATAATTTTTTTCAACATTCTCTTCCCAACCAAATAGGGCAGAGACTATGGAACAAAAAGATGGGCATTTGTACATAGACGGCAAATGCCAAAGCCCACTGAATTTGACAGAAAAAGAAGAAAGAGACAAATGATAATGTTTGGATTTTTTAGGATGGATGTTTTGGTCTATAGGTGGTGTTCTCATCAAATGGAGTAAATACAGAGAAGGAAGATGCGTAAGGCAGATGATTTACTGGAAAGTTGACATATTGCATTTGAGTTGTATCATCAAAGGCAAGATGGCAAAAGGTGTTTTCTGTAATCTGGGTCTCTTCCAGGGCCTAGAAATTGACAAATGAGTATAACTCAAGGGATCTTATAGAAGAGAGGTTTATAATCTGTTAGAGAACAGAGATATGTAAACATCCAGCTATAATGCAAACAAATGCAAATAGAAAGTGCTGCTCAGAATTTAGAAAAAACTAAACTCAGAATAGGAACCTGTCACCAAGTTTCTTATGCTATCTAGGGAGAAAGAAGACTCTGGTTCTAGATAACTGGTCTCCATCCATTAACCTATCCAGTAGGCATTATTAAGCACTTCTTGTGCACACAGTACTCAATTCCTTAGTTATTTAGTTATAACATTTCTGAAATAGAGAATGGCAGCTCTTGAGACATAATCACTCAATTGTGTTCTGTAAGGATATTTCTACCTCCTTTTGTACTAATCCTACAGTTAACTAGTTTATTATTCCAAGTGGATTTGCCCAGGAGAAGGGTATGGCCAGTGTGCATGAACTTGCTGTCCCTCATGCCAGTTATGGTGATGAATACACTGTCAGATAAGAGGGCATGAATCAATCCTTCACAGCCTGAGCAACTTTGGTAGAGCTGGTGAAATTGATTTTATGATCCTGCAGGGTGGAGGCCCTGGCTCTGGAAAGGTGGTGGCCCCTGTGTGCTCCTTTTTGAAGAGCTACCAGCCAGGAGACTCTGCCTGAAATGGCTAATTAACCTCTTGTAATTACAAACATCACTGCAGAACATTTCTAATTCCAAATTTGCCATTTTAATATTAATGTATTTGTACTAGTAAAATTTCATTCTAATAAGGTGGTATAGGTTGACTCGAGTCCCTCCCCCTCACCAAATATGTTGAAGCCTTAACCTGTTTACTTATGAATGTGACCTAATCTGGAAATAGAGTCTTTGCAGAAATAATCAATTTAGATCAGGTCATTAGGGTGTATTCTAATCCAAAATGATAGTGCCCTTATCAGAAGAGATAAATTTGGACACGATCACACAGAAAGGGAACACCATGTGAAGATACAGAAAGGGAAGATGGCTGTGTGAGGATGAAAAATTTGGAAGTTTGTTGCCATAAGCCTGGGGGCAACAAAGAATGTCTGGGGCTACCAGAAGGTAAGAAAGGGCCTTTCTGTAGGTGCTTAGGAGGGAGCAGGACCCTGCCAAAACCTCGGTTTGGGACTTCTAACTTTTGGAACTGTGAAACAATCAATTTCTATTGTTTTAAGCTCCCCTCTCCCTCCCTCCCCAGTTTATGGTACTTTGTTACAGCAGCCTTAGGAAATATTTCTAAAAGGTTATGGTTAGCTTTAAAATTGGATTTAGATTTCACTTAGAGTTCAAATTAGACTTAGGGTCCCCCCACCAACTGTGTTCTCAGGAAGGAATAGGTTAAAGTTGAATCTCAAAGACCCTAAAAGCATTTTGGATCTATTACCTGTTACTTTCAATATGGTTTTTACTTCCTTTGCTCATTTGTGAAGAAGGCCAACTCCTTATTGAGTGGAATATAATACAATATTAGATAGCTTCTCTGAAAAGGTGGTTATGATCTGGGATTTAATGATTTAGAAATGCAAAATAACTCTTCAAAAAGGAGCACACAGGGGCCACCACCTTTTACTCATAAGCTTTACTCAAAAAATTATCTGGAATTGGACCACCAATGGGTCAAGAGTTACCAACTCTTTTTTTGCTGTTCTAAATTGTTGCTTGTGCTAGGATAAACAGGTAGTTTTGCCTTTACATGCTTTATTTCTTTTTGTAATTAGCCCCTCTTCCCCAAAGTATAGTTTATTCTAAATACTCATATGCTTAAGACCTGCTAAAAAAATGCCGTAGATGATAGAGGCTCTGTTCATCCCTCTGGCAACCAAATCAAAGTTGTGACAGAAACAAGGAGCAAGCCGCAAGGAAAAATCGCCTGGGATCTAGATGAACAAGCCATACAATTAGGGAGAAATCCCAGAAAGCACCCTGAAATGGCAGAAGGTAGGATGGAGCAAGGATGTGGGGCTTCCCAGTCTCGAGCAGCTGAGCGAGACCGAGGCTGCAGTAGCAGCAGTGGCAGTGGCAGACACCTCTTAAAGGGGCTGCATCCATGAGCGGATTTTTGCGGTAATGGACCTGCTTGCTCTGAGCACCAGTGCCGATTTGGCTGCACTCAGAGGGCACTAGGGACTTAGAGGGAAACATTGTCAGAGTAAGTGCCTAGGTGAGACTAACTCCGTACAGAAATGCCGACAGTATCCATTGTTCCTTGTTGAGCACTCCCCCATACCAGTGCACCAGACAGTGTCGCCAAAGCTGTGATGTCATCAAACTGGATAACAGAGGTCACTCTGCCCAGAAGATTCCCTGAAACCCCACTTCCCCCAACTTGCAGCTCCACTCAAACTACATACAGGTATATCCTCGACAAGTCAGGTGCTCCTTGCTGAGCAGTGCCTAGACTCACAGTGGAGGCAGCTGGCCTTGGTTTCTGGTGTGGCTTTTTGAGGCAACTATAAGCACATCATCTGTGGATTGCTTGCTGAATCTTAACAAGTGGCCCTAGAGAGGTAGAGAAGTAGGCTAAATTTGCCCTGCAACTGAACCCCTCTAAGGACTGTGCCACTGGACAGACACCTACTTCACAAATCCACATTAATAAGACTGGGAGACTTAGGAGCTTTGCTTAGTACTTAGAAACAGACACCAGAAGACAGCCAAAATGGGAAAACAAAGAAGTAGAAGCCATATGAGAGAACAGAACAGATATCCAGATATAATGGAGTCAAGTAATCTAACAGATGCAGAGTTCAAAGCACTGGTTATAAAGATGCTCAATAAACTTTTGAGAAGTGTAGAGAACTTCAACAAAGAGATAAAAAACATAAATATGGAAATGGAAATTATGAAAGGGAACCAGTCCAAAATGAAGAAACATTAACTGAGATGAGAAGCATATTAAATGGAATAAACAAAGGAATAAACAAACTGAATAAAGAAAAGGATCAAATGCACTATCTAGAAGATGGTAAAGCCAAGGACACACAAGCAGAATGGCAAGTGATAAGATGCCAAGACTATAAAAATAATTTAAAGCTCATATGGGACACTATTAAGGGTCCAAATGTCTGTCTGATCAGCATAACTGTAGAAAATCAAGATGTTGAATAGCTGTTTGAAGAAACAATGATGGAAAGCTTCCCTAACTTGGTGAAGGAAGTGGACATAAAACCCCAGAAAGCTCAGAGAATTCCAAAAATTAGGGATCCAAAGAGGCCCACACCAAGACACATCATAATTAAAATGCCAAAGGTTAAATACAAAGAATATTAAAGCAACGAGAGAAAAACAGATAACTACTTATAAGGGAACACACATAAGACTGGCAGCTGATTTCTCAAAAGAAACTGTATAGGACAGAAGGGTCTGGCAAAAAATTTTCGACAGGATGAAGACCCAGATTCTACAACCAAGGATACTTTATCCAACAAAACTATCATTTAGAGTTGAAGGACAGATAAAGAGCTTCCAAGACAAAAATAAGCTAAAGGAATTTATTACCACCAAACCAGTATTACAGGATATATTAGAGGGACTTCTTTAAGAAGGAAAAATACAAAAACTCACTTCAGATTAAAAGACACACACAGACTAAAAGGAAGGGGATGGAAAAAGATACTGCTTTGATGGATCTAGAAGATATTTAGATCAGACAGAGAGAGATAAACACTATATGATTTCACTTATACGCAGAATCCAAGAAATAAAAAGGACAAATTAATCAAAAACAGACTCACAAATATAGTGGATTATTTGGTGATGGACAGAGGGGAGGGGATTTGGGGGACTGGGAGAATGGAGTAAAGGGTTAAAGAAGTACAAATTAGTAGCTGATGGATGGTCATGGGGATGGGCAGCGTGCGTAGGGAATGCAGTTAGCATTAATACATTGGTTAGGTGGAGGATCAGGGGAAGGAGGGAGAAATTGGAGGAATTGTTTTTTTAACTATATAGATGTCTAACCAATGTACTGTATACTTGAAACTAATTAAAATTAGTAAATTTAAAAAATAAATAAATATTCATATACTTGCCTTTAAATATTTGAAAGGTCCTGCTCACTACAAATTGTTAAAATCATATATAATAGAAATAGGTATGAATCACTGATTCACAGTTTTTTTCGATATATTTTTAAGGTATTTACTCCTTTCAGGACCCAATTAATGCTGATTTTATATATATACATATATGCATATATATGTATATACATATACGTGCATATATATATAGTTGTGTGTGTGCGTGTAAGTTGCATACCATTTACCATTTCAGGAACCTAACACATAGTGTCTGAGCCTGTTCATTGCCTACACGGGCTAAATAATTGTCCATAAATGAAGGATATCTATCCTTTGGCTGGGATAAAGGAGTCAGTGAGAAATCATACGTTAAAGTTTAACATAGGCTGTGTCTCTCTCAGTTATGATTTGGAGTTTGGACTTCTGGCTTTAAAGAATATTGGTTTGATCCTCCCTTCTTTTATTTTGGACTGTTCATTCTGGTACTTTAAGTAGCATGATTTTTTTTTTTTTTTATCACAAGCAAAAAAAGAGGTTGGGAATGAACATGCAATTAGAGGCTTAATTGCCTTTTGATGAGGCTGAGGGTTGTAGAGTTAGGGCATGTGACTGGGGATTCTTTAGCTACTTAAAGCGCTGGAGAAGAAGGCTGTAGTTCAATAGGACCACCAGATCCATGGTCATTCTTTGAGCTGGTATTGTCATGCTATAAAGGTCCCACAGGAGAGGTAAGCATTGTGCAAAGGACTTCAGGTATGCCTGCTTCTCTTAGAATGGAGGGTAAGAGGGTACTGGTGACCAGTACCAGAGATGACAGAAGTGAGAATGGAAAATGAAGGGGGAAGACAGGAAGTGCACTTGGAAAGACAAAACAATTGCTATTTAATGACCATATTTTGTTAAATAGGACAAAAAAGAAAGCCCTTCAAAAGGCAATAAAGATCTTCATTGCCACAAGATTTGTACAGGGCTTTCGCGCCTACACAGATTTGACAGCCTAACTTTGAAGTGTTTAAAACTTGAAGGGAGGAAAGTCAAGAGGGAGCAGCTGTGTGGGGGATGTTGCATGGTCGGGAGGGGGAGTCAGGAGAGAGGGTCAAGAAAAAATGACTGCAGTGGTCATTTCTGGCCCTATTACCAGTTATGATGGATGGTTTGGGAGAGGAAGGAGAAATGGCGTCTATTTAAAGACTGCAATTAAGAAAATATGTCTAAGTAGAGGGAAGATGGCAGTTCCGATTCTGGCTGTTGATGTGTCTGATGAAGCAGGACTGATTCACCTACAAACTGACACAGCTGCATTAATGTGGCTGAAAATAGCAGTTCTCATCTGCCTGTGATGGAGCTATGGTAAAGAGTGTCTCCTCACCTGTGGGCTTGTGAATGTAGATTATTTCCCTTTGACTGAAAATCATTTCTATCTGGTTTCTTCCAAGGATGTTGGAACACTGCCTTTCATTGTCTGTTAAATGAGCATTTAAACACCAATTTGTTGTTTGGAGTTTGGACCTCTGTTCGTTGGGTGATAGTGGGGTATATTAACCTGAGGCTTTTCAAATGTCCTCTTATATTTTGTGTGGATTTTTTTTTAATACCAAGTGTAATTGCTGTGATTTGCCCAATTGCTTTCATGCACATGTAGTGAGACAGGTTTATGATACCAGGATATACGAGTCAGTGAGCAAAATTAAGCCTTCATTATCTGAGTCTATGGCTGTAGCTCAGTTATAAGAAAAAAAATGCAGGTGGAAAAAATTTGATTCTGAACTTAAAGAGACCTTGCCTCACATAAACGTATTCTAAATATATCCTATTGCATCAAAACTATTGAATTTAGTTATGCTTCCTCTGCTTTTTCTTTCACCAATACTGCTGAATATCAAGATTGCTGGGTGTAAAGAGATACATTGCCATGTAGTTTTAAATTAAAATATATTTCCATTATTCATTTAGAAGCTAACACCCCTGTATGTTTCTTGTCCTTATAAAGGTAAGACATATGTACAATTTAAAGAAAAAATAAAGAGGCAGAATTCATTAGAGAAAAGTAACTCTCTACTTTCTGCTTATTGTGAGTTAGACTTCACAAATAAATCTTGGAAATCTGTCTGAGTCCCATCCATGAGCCAGCACCTCCTGGTGATGTCTATAATTGGTCATTATGATTTCAGATTCTGATATTCCTTAAGAGAATAGCACAAATGAAGGGGTTGATGATAAAGTAGAAATTGCAGAAGGGTTCTTGGTGAACCAATACTCCAGAATAAAATGTGTGAGTGTAGGGAAAGGCTGAATCTGTGAGTTAGTCAATCAAATCATGGCAACTATTTGGTATTTCACATGCTTTTCCAGTCCCAATCTTACATGTGAAGGTAGGGTTGATTTCATTTAACTAGAAGATAGAGTTCGACACAGCTTTATGGATACGTTGAAATGAAATTACAAACCACATACAATTTGGGAAAGTCTAAAAGCTCAGAAAAGTTTGCATAGTTCAGGTATGATCTCCATAGTAATTGAAAAGAATACCAGATGTGTAGTAAACTTATGGTCAATCGATTAAACAAACAAACAAACAAAATAAACAAAAAAACAAAACAAACAACAAAAAACCCACAAATAAACAAAAAAAAAAAGCCATTACACAAGCTAAGCTGATGAATAAAGAACAGCAGTACCTGAGCCAGTATAAATGCAACACATGCATATGAAAATAATACAGATTGGGGAAGAATGTAATTCAATACAGATTTCATTCTGCTATTACAAACCAGAGGTTATATATACTGTAATATCTAGACTCACTGAGCTGTTGTGAATGTTAATGGAGGATATTTATTTCTCTACTTATATTGCCTGGACTGAAATTTGGATTATCGATACATAGTTAATATTAGAGTTAATAGTAGAGGCATATTACCAATATACAGTTTATATTAACAGGTGTAAACAGGCAGGAAACCAAAATGCAGAAAATGAGACCACTTATGGGAAAGACATGTGCAAACTACAGTTGTAAAGCCTAGTTCTAGAATAGGGAGGTTTTTATCAGGCAGAAAGGAAGGATGTCACCAGGGCTGAGTTCTGAGGCTGTTAATGGTGGCTGACTGTGGACAGCAGATTAAGAGGCCTGGTCTTGTGCCTTTAGATGTCTAATTGTCTTGCCAAGACTCAGAAAAATCAGGACTGAATAAGAGAAATTCTATGGAATAATGCAGTAAGAGGTAAGGTAAGAGAATTATCTTATCAGACAAGTGGACAATTGATAATTAAAATAATCGAGGCCATTTTTAGATGTGCTTTGGCCATGCTTTATTATCTAGGCTCTTTTGCTCTATGAAACAATCTTGGGACAAAGAGAAAGAGAGAAGGACAAATAGGGAGCTGTTGAACAGTGTCTATAAAGGCAAACACAGATGTCTTTTGCATCCCCCCCACTCTGCATTTTTTTCTTTGCTGTTGCTATTCACTGGGGGTTCTTTCACTACCTGTTTTCAAAGGAAACTGTCACCATTCTACTCAGCCTGCCAGACTGAAAGTTCAGAAGATAAGAAACGCTTCCTAGCATGAAATGCACTGTGAAATGTATTTGAAAATAAAGTTATTAATGACAATCGTCATCAAAAACTTGCTCTTTCAAATGCATTTTTCATAGTTTTCAGGCCAAAAAGAACTTGCTGTATATTGAAATTTCAGATGGTTGGCTGACTATGTGACAGACAAGCAAGCATATTTAAGTATGTACAAGCACACATGAAAGTGCACCTGTGCATCTCATTACCTATCTATAAACTATATCCACACATACTATTTCCATAAATAGACAGGGCTTACACCTCTGCAGATAAACAGTCACCATATCTCTGGGCCTGGATATTTGTGGAGACTGCCTTCCTGAGAGAAGATAAAAAAGAAACTCTCAAGACTCAAAAACGAACAAAAAAAACTTGAGTGCTTCAGGAGGTAGTGGGTTCAGATATGAACAAAAAGGGAGAAAAATAACCCAAACAAGAGAAAGAGGGATTTATGGGAAGTGACCCCACTGGCACATGGGCACTGTCCTTACCTTTGGTCCCCCACCCTGGCCCAAAGGCACATTTCCTTCTCTGCCTGAACTTTTCACTCTGTTAAACTAACAGAAATTCTACTAATTGGCAATGTATTTAGGTTAATAAGCTTCCTCTGGGATGGCAAAAGGGCTGAGAGTCATTCACACATTGGTGTCAATTTCTTTAATTAGAGTTGTTTTTTCTAACCCCCTTTCCAAATGGCAAGCTGAAATCATCTACACTGAGGAAAGAAGAAAGAACCTGCTATTTATTGAGAGCCTAATACATGTCAGGCCTGATCGCATTATAAACTTTATATTTAAGTAACCTTCATAATCATTTTTCAAAGTATTTATTATTTTATTTTATTGTTAAGAAAACAGAAGCATATATGGGTTTAAAGACTTTTCCAATGACACCTGTCAAATAGATGAAGTAGGATTTAAATCCAAGTCGGTCCTGTTCACGAATGAGTAGGAGCTTCAATGGAGGGAGAGATGAGGTATATGGTTTTGACATACTCGGGTGGACAAAATTGAGGTCTGGGCAATGGGCATCCTTAGATTGCTTGAGTATCTAGAGGCCCATGTATGGTCATTAATTTAAACTCTAAGTAATGTATTCATTTATTTACTAAGTCAATAAGTTTCAAATTAGACTATACACCAAGTACTTTTTAAATTGTTAGGGATGTGAAGATGGGCAGAACGGGCAGATCACTACTGTCATGGGGCTCATGGTCTAATAAGAAGAGACAGGTAATAACCAATTGTACAAATAATTTTAAAAGGTAATATCAACTAATGATACAGGAATTGAAGAATGGGAAAAATAGCAATGTGGTGGATACCAATGGAGGTGGGGTGAATTGTGCCTTTAGGTTCTGATGCAGTAGCCTCTCTGACCTGAGACCCAAAAGACAGGAGCATCTTGCTATGCAAAGATCTGCAGGTAGAGACTTGCAGGCACAGGGAAGATAATGTGGTCTGGCTTTAGGCAGGTAAAACCAGCTGAAGTTCAGTGTGAGGGGAGCACAGTGAGCATGGGAGAAAGTGGTATGAGAGGAAGTCTCAGCAAATAAGTAGGACACTTGATTTTTTTTCCGAATTGAAGTTTAAAGCAATTGGAAGGTTTTTTGAAGGGAAATGCTCTCTGATTTTCAGACTATAAAGGTTGCTGTTGGGGAAATATACACAGATGTGAGTGAAAATAGTGTAACTGATTATACCATTGCAGTATCCAAGTGAGACATGAGATTGAATTGGCCCGGGAAAAGCAGCAGAAGAGATGAAGAGAAGTAGATTCTATATAAGTGTTGGAGCTAGAATGGGCAGAGGCAGTTGATGGATTGAATGGAAAAAAGAAAGAAGGAAATCAAGGGTGATGATTGGGACAGCTACATGAATGGTAGTTGTACTCAGAATAAAAGCCAGAGGAGGAGGCCTAGCTATTTTTGGAGGGTAGTGGATTGTGGTGCAAAAAAGCTTTTAGATAAAAAGATTTTAGATAAAATTAAAGATTCCTATTAGACATCTAAATGGGGAGGTCTGATATGCTATAAGCATTGAGGGCTGAAGTTTAAGTTGAGAGGTTCCCACCATACAAAATTTTTGTAATAGTACCAATGAAATCATTGAGGGAAGAATGTTATAGAAAAGAGTTCAGGACTTTAAAATATTCCAACCACTAATTGTCCAACAGAAGGCAAGGATCAACAGGAGACACAGAATAAGAGCAGTCAGTGAGGTAGCAGGCCGACTAGAAGACAGTGTGTGTCACAGGAAACAGGATGCTTTTCAAGAAGAAGAGAGTGGTCATGTGTGTGGAATGCTGCTAGCCCATCATGGAACAAACCATTTCAACAGTATGGAGGTGGTTGGTGATTTGAGGAGCAATTTCAGAGGAGAGGTAGAGATAAAAGCTTGATGGGATATGTTTGAGAGAAAATGGATTGAGAGTAAGTGGAGACAAAGAGTGCATAAAATTATTTCGTGATGATTTACTGTGAAACAGAACAGGGAGCTGAGGTGGTAACAGTGAGCTATGAGTTAAAGATAAAGTTCTGAATATTTTGTTGGTTTCTTTATAAAGTGAGATACTCTAGATCAGTGGTCCCTAACATTTTCAACACAAGGGACCAATGCTCCTATAAGAATCTTATGCCTGATGATCTGAGGTAGAGCTGAGTTGGTGATGTTAGTGCTGGAATGTGGCTGCAAATACATATGAAGCTTCACTCTCTTGCCAGCCACTTACCTCCTGCTGCGTGACCCTGTTCCTAACAGGTTACAGACCAGTACTGGTCTGTAGCCTGGGGTTTGGGAACCCCTGCCCTAGATAATGTTTGGATACCGATGGGACTGATCTGGCAGGAAGCTAATATTGATTGTGCAGGAGAGAGGCAATGACCATACTCATGAAGTCCTTGAGTAGGGAGGCAGGATGGTTGTGATCTAAGACATGGAGTGTTGGGGTGCGGGCGGTGGGAGTATTGGCTATTGAATTTGGCTGAGACACATTCTCTATTTTAACAAGTAGGGGGAAGAGGGTGTAGAAACAGGTGCTCATAGTTTTGTAAATATACTGATAGAAGAAAATATTTGTCCCCATGTGAATGCTTCTATGTCCTCAGTAGCTTATGACGTGAAGTTCTACTGTGAGGGAGGGATGGCAGGGTATGTGGAGGTATGAAGGTTGAGGAGCTTAGGAGAAAAAATGGTGGGAGACAAGGCGAGCAAAGGAGCAAACATACTAGAGAAGTGTAGCAGGATTACCAGGTGGATGTGGGTGTCCATCAAAGTCCTAAAAAATAAGGTACAGTTTTCTCTTGAGATAATTGCCAGTGCATACAATTTATGAAGGAATACATTCAGAGGTTAAAAATGGAAAACTTCCATATCTCAGTGTATAATAATAATATTCTTTAAGTGCACTTGGCATGCATTATGTCATTTAATCCTTACAACTCATAGGTAGATACCCTTATAGTCTTTATTTACAAATGAGATAATTAAGACTTGGAGTGACAGTGGTGTGAACTTTAGAAAGTCCCATAGTTAGGAGCTTATGCAGGGTAGAAACCAGAGTAATTTATGACAAAGACCATCCTCACATCTCCATGTCGAGCTGCCTTCTTAGAACACAATTGGACTGTTCCTGAATGAGGCCTGCACATGGGTGGGGACATATATATAATAGTACCTTTATATTATTAAAAATCTCAACTGCGAACCACAAATAACATTGGGGAAAGAGAAGGACTTGGTTTCAGTTTTTATCTGTTTCTTCCACCATCAGTTGGGACTTGAGGTCACTAGGAAAGAGGAGGCTGACTGGGCCATTGAAATTGCTTTTGCATGGGACAACACATACACACACGTCCTGCTTTCTCATCATCTCTTGAAGATGAAAAATCTTTCTCTTATGTTTTTCCTTATAATCTTTTGATTCTACTGCTAAAAGTTGATCATGGTATTTACAAATGGTAGGAAGAAATATGGAACTGCTTCCTCTGGTGGGGAAATTTTGGAGTGCCATTGATTCTGACAGGTGGTGGCAGGGGCATGGGTGGGGGTGAGCCCTGAGATCATGAAGGGCTTAGGGGTTGCTGGTCGCTGTGTAGCTTTGAACAGGTCTCCCAATCTCCCACTCTGGAGAAGGCTGCTCTGCATAACATTCGTGTAGTGTTTGCTCTAGTGCAGTCCCGGGGACTTACACAAAATATGATCACAGTGTTTCTAACCATGTCCTGAGCCAAGCTTGTTGGCCTGAGAATAGAAAGTAAGCAAGGAAAGGTGAATAAGAGACAAGTCTCCATTTGTTTACTCTGCACTGTAATAATTGACTGATTACATTCCATTTTTATTTGGTTTCACTGGCAATCAGATAGAGAGCTGTAATATCCACTGACACCTTGTAATTACCATTAATTTCTTCCCTTTTCTCTGCACAGTCAGGACAAAGTTAGCAGAGAAGCCATGGGAGGCTGAATCAGTCTGAAGTCAGATGCATATGCATGAGAAAGGACAAGCCAAGGCTCTGAGGAGATGTTTGGTGGGGAGGGGTGGGAAGGGGAGGAAAAGAAGAAGTCTGAAAGATGGAAAAAGAGGAAAAAAAATACCTTAAATTGGAGACAAAGGCAAATGGAGAAAAGTGTTGAAGTCAGCACAACAGCTTTGCTAGTTTAATTACCATAATGATGTAAAATAGCCCAATCAGCAATCTGGGGCTAATCTTTCATGTATTACAGGTCTCTCCTTCGTAGAGCTTCACAGCTTAAATGCATTTTTAATGAAGATATTCAAGGCAAGCAGATAATCTTCCCGTCTTTACAGGAGGGAATCAGAGCACATTAAATGGGCTGTTCCTTTGCCTGTCGCTGTCCAAAGTTCTGGCTCTGTCTGACACATGGGAGCTGATTATCTTCTAGAATGGGTCTCAGCTCTCCTGCCTCTTCTTTCAGAGTCAGATAGAGAATGTATGGTTAGGACTGACATCCATGGAGACCTGTGGCTGGTCCCAAGGGGCCTCTGATCTGTCTTGCCTTGTGCTTAAAGGACGTCTGGATTTTCTCACTAGCAATGAAAAAAAAATGGCTTAAGGGACTTTACCAGCCCCATGTTGTCCCAGCTAGGAGGAATCTCAGTCCATCTTGCCTATGTTATACTAACAATCCTTATAGCACTAGAAATCATTTGAACATGAGGCTTAAACTAAAAAAAAAAATGAATCTGAATCATTTACCTGTGACCCTGACATATTTGCATCTCAGCCTGAGCAAAAGAGCAGTCCAAGCCAATGGCTCTGACACTGCTTCTAGCCAGGGCAGTGAGGGGATCCCGGCATCCAGGGACTCATAAGTTTCAGTGACGTGATTAGATTGATTTGGCAAGTGTAGGCTTTTTGTTCAACGTTTATTGCTGCTTGGTCCAGAAGCCTAAAATGTCTGGGCTGGACTTGTTTGCTAGGTATTTGTAAAAGGGTTCCCTTAAAAGGACAAGGTGGGGAAAGGTGGTGACAGGAAAGAAAGTACCAGCTACAGATTATAAATGTCCTGATAAGGCAAGGGAAGACTAAACATGATCTCCAACTTAATAATTTTAGGAAAGCTTTGTTTTGTTGCTAGCATTTCTTTCTGTCACCAAACTATCTGAGATATAACTTTAACCATTTAGATGCGTATAGTGAATTCAGCAGTTCTGGAAACCCTGCCCCCCCATGTCCCATTAAACTCCCTGGTAGCCAACGGCACACATTTTGTCAGTAAATTAGTGTAGGGTGTAGTCCTGGGCAATATAATTTCAAAAGCAGACTCTGTCTGTCTATCTATCTATCTATCTATCTATCTATCTATCTATCTATCTATCTGTCTGTCTGTCTATCTATCTATCTATCTATCTATCTATCTATCTATCATCTATCTAATCTTTTATGACTTTTGCTTTCTTGAAGTGGGAGCTTGAATGTCTATCCAGGCATTTGTAAGACATTGGGTGACCTAATTAGGTTCAACCCCAAGTATCTATGTGTAGTAAGAAGTTAATTTCTTCTGTGCCTACTTTTGTGGGTCCAGAATAATAACAAGGTAGATAGTAAGAACCTGCAGTATAGGGTTATCAGGACTTGCATGCGAAACGAGGGTCCTCACTATCTAGAAGTCCTGCTTAAAGGCTTCTGAGAACGCAAGATGGCAGGAAGGAAATTTTTATACCTCACACTTTATTTTATTTATTTCTTCCTTTGTTTCATTACCTGTTCATTCATTCATTCATTCATTCATTCATTCAAATTTTACTGTGTGCAGGCTATATGTAAAACCCTCTAACATTTCCAAAGGAAGGATGCAGACACTGAAAGCACTGGGATAAGAGAAGGAATATAAGCATTCAGAATAAGCTTTTAGTTGGATGACTAAGATAGAACAGGGCATCCTGGAGAGCATGATAAATCTAAATATGGGCAAGGATGGGGAAGTAAAAGACAATTTTGCAGGTAATGTTATTCTTTACATTACATTATTTTGGAATTCTCTTTTCCAGGCTCACAATTTCTACAGCTGTCTCATTTGTTAATGAAAGAATTGAACCCTCTTCTCCTAGTTCTTAGCAAGGCCCAGCACTCTTAGCAAGGCTCCAACCATCATGAACTATCTATGCTCAGGTTTATGCTTTCTTAATACAAAATGCTTCTTTCTACCTCCTCTTCTATCTCTTATTCCTTAGAATCCACTGATGTATTGTGGTGACTATTTCATCATGTCTTAGAGATACTTAAATTATTTTAGTTTACCTCTTTAGTGGTCATTCTGTGTACTACAGATACTCCTTGCAATGATTAATATAGCCATAGTATTTTCTCCTGATAATTACTAGGAACTTCCTCCATTACACTTTTTTTGTTAGATTTTACTTACTATCTTCTAAAATACAGTTTTATCAAATTTCTCCCCTTTATCCTCTGAAATTTAAATTCAAAGCCCTCTTGTAAAGCTGAGTTGTCTCCTGGCTAATTTATTCTTTCTAGAAATTATGTTTTTGCCCTTGTCATGGGATCACCTCTGTGATAGCATAGGTACATTTCTGGAAAAACAAACCTGATTTTCCTTTAGTATTATCTGACTAGCCAGTTGTCTGCTTCACAAATCCTATTTTCGTTTCTAAAGACAAACAGAAGGAAAAAAAAAAAGAGAGAGAGATGAAAACACCACCTGAGGCCCCAAATCCTTCAGTTTCCTACCTAGGACTACAGGGTCATAAGAGACGCAAAGCAAATTTCTTTGGAACTCTACATTAATGATATTATATATACTGGCCTCCATCGATTTGGTGGATTTGTTTTAAATAAATATTCTCTTATCATAGTGAGCCTTCTTCAAAAACAAAGCAATATCCCAGCCCTATCCCTGACCTCAGTCATCTGAAACTCCCATTGTACGATGACATAATATTTTTTTCTTTAAGATTGAATATGAAAGCCTCAACCATCACATCAATGGCCACCAATCATAGCCACCACACAGAGAAAATTACCATTCGGCAACATTCATCATCTTTACAAGTGCTACCAACATCTAATACTACTTGAGCCAGCATCAGTTGGTGCTGCTTATTCTTTAGTGAGTCTGAAAGTCAACTGAAGGGTCTTTCCTTTTATTGGGAGAGGATAGGAGCACAGAGTACTTTTATAATGGAAAATTGTTTCTTTCCAATCTTGGAGTCTCTTGATGCCAGCTCTGTACACACCTGTATATTTTTATGATATCAATAAAAAGCTGAAGCTCTCCTCGTTTACTTTTTGACTCCCTAAATCTCTTTCCCTTGCCCCACTCATTTTGAAAAAGACGGATATATCTATAGATAGAGATTTTTATCTATAGACTAGGATAAAGAAAAATGCAGGCTGCACATCTGTGTTATATCTGGGTCATGGAAATATTATAATGCAATCCCACAATAGACCAAGAATTCATTCAAGACTCTTGCACTTGCTTTGTGATTTCCAGATTTCTTCATCTACTGTGAGTAGTAGCCTTGCTCCCTGAGCACCCAGGTATCAGGTATTTCTTTCTGCTATAAATAAGACTTGTTTTCTGTTGGCAAAAAAATGCATATATCTTTTGTTTAAAAGTTTGTCTATAAAAACTGAATGAGAAATGCTTAGTTACTAAACAAAGGTTAAGGCAGAAGTACATGAACAAATAGGAAAAATATTTGTGGTATTCTAGAAAAAGGTCGGAAAACTATGGCCCATGGGACAAATCCAGCTTACTCCCTGTTTTTGTATCACCCAAAAGTGAAGAATGGTTTTTACATTTTTAAATAATTGAAAACAAATAAAAAAATAATGATATTACATAATATATAAAAATCATGACATTTTAGTATTTGTAAATAAAATTTTATTGGTGCATTCTTGTTTATTTACATATTGTCAATGGAATCTACCAAATGGCAAAATTGAGTGTTTGCAACAGAGACCATATGGTCAACAAACCCTAAAGATTTACTATATGGCCTGTTACGTAAATTGTTGCCATGTCTTGTCCTAGAGCAGATCTGACCTAGGAGAGACTGAGTCTCTATGGTCATGTTAAATCACAATACCATGCAAATAGAGATTAATACTACCCACGTGATTTCTCATGATGCTTAGAACCCCTCTGGGTGCTTAGTGTAATTCCTCTCTCATTTGATAGTGCATCTATGCCAAACCTTTCCATTCTTATCCAGATCCCACCCACCATTACTACCCTTCACATTCTCACCAGATGACCTTGTTTTCTACTCCTCATAGAAGAAATTAGGCCATCAGGTGCTTCTTCCTAACTTTCTTTTAATTTGCATCTAGTTCTTATCTTACGTCCCTTCTATACTTTTCAGATTAGCATTTAAGACATATCCCTCTGCCTTCAAGTTAATTTTTTCTCCTCATGATTTTCCATCAACAATCTTTTTCCTCCTCTACATAACCATCTTCAAATACTTTTCCAAGTCTACACATACAATCATGATGTTTTAGAAAAAAAACAGATTCAGATCTCAACCCATGACCTCATTTAACCATCATTCTTTTTCTGTTTTCTTCTCACGACTAACCTACTCTTTATTCACTCTTTTAAACCTTCCTTTTCACTTCTCAATTCACAGAAATCTTAGACATGAAAAAGCATGAAATGTTTTTTAGAAAATAATCCAAGATGGAAGTGAGGAGTCAGGTTCAAAAAAACCTTAAATTCCATTACTAAGGACTTTAAACTTAAGGGTGAAAGCAGTAATTATGATATTTTCACCTTTATCTCTTACTTTTTTAATGTTACATGTTTGTGTAGTTCCCTCACATCCCCTCATACTTTATAAGAAGTCCCCAACATCTGAATTATAATAGAGGATCTTGCAAACAGCCAGCAGACCAATAGGTCAAGATGCTGAGCCTTGTATTCCTCTAAAAGGCTTGAAAATCCTGATGGGTCATCAAAAGGAAAGACATAATTTGATAGATGTTTTAGGAAAATGACTCACAAAAGAATGAGGAGTGAATTTAATTTGATGAACCTGGAAGCAAAGAGATAAGTTAGGAAACTTAATATAGTCCAGTTGGGCAACAATGATAAGCTGGGCCAAAGGCTTCAACTTATAGCTGAGGGTTTTATGAGGGTTACTAAAATCAGGTAAGAAATGGAACTGAGCACTTTGAGGAAAGATGCTTTTTAAGTTCACAATAAAGACTTCACAATGATTAACTGTAACATTCTCACTTTTAAAGCCATCACATTTCATTTAATTCAGAGCATTTATGACTAACTATGTGCTATTGAAAGCAGTATCTTTAGGACCTACCTCATCATACCAGTGAGAATTCTTGCCTCTTGTGGAACTGTTACCACAAGGATCCTTCCATTGAAATCTGAAGTCCAAAATTCGAATTTCCCCATGGTGTTCCATATCAAATCCCCATTATGATAAATTACATTAGGGCAGGCAGTGAGTCCAGCTTATCACTGTCCAGTGCCCCAGTGCCTTTTACATATCATTATAGTGCCTAGTATATCTCCTTCTAGTGCCTACTATCACTTTGTACGTGGTAACATTCAAAACTATTTTGAATGAATGAATGCCTTAAAGAAACCGTGAACTTGGAAATTACTGCTGTCATTCATTAAACATTTATTAATGACCTACTAAACACACACTTTGTACTCAAAACTTCTAGACATGGGAGTTACAGTGTGATGACAAACTTGCTGTTTTTAGTGAGTTTAAGGTCTAGTTTGTGGAGGAGACTACTGAAGAGATGATGTCAGTACAATGAATATGTTCTTTGAAAGGGTGATATTGATGCACATAAAATGAGGACCTTCACGGAAGGGAGAGGAATACTGGCTTGCCAAAAGAGAGACTAAATTTAAAGTGAGGCTGAGGGCAAATAGTAATTAGCCATGGGAAGATAGACTGGGGGAGAGCAACAAAACAGGGGAAGAAGAGGAGGTAGGAGAGAAGATGGGGGCTTTAGCAGATTGAAGTAGATCATTGTTGTTGGAAAGAAGAGTTTAAAAGGTCAATGGTGAGAAATGAAGCTGGAGAAAAAAAATGCTCAATAATTTCCTTACTGAGGTATTTGGACTTGACACAGAGGACCAAAAGGGGTGAACCTTAAAAAGGTTAGCTCCAATTAAAATAGAATTCAGATAAGAGTGAGATTTAAAATAAGAATACAGAAAGAAAAAGAATTCCTACTATAGGCTGTGGTACTGATGATGTGGGCTTCTGAAGAAGATGGTTGGATTTTTAGTGTATATTGTGCAATAAAATAACTATAGTAGGTGGTTAGTGTCTATCATTGTACTGATAATTCTGTAGAATTAAATAAGCTTTTGTAGGTTCATCTGGTAAATCAATCAAGTCTCTTCATATTCTTTATATGGGAAAATATGTTCAGAGTTCTAATTACTATCTTAAAAATGGATTTCAGAAGTGCTATCTAATTGTAATTCAGACATTATTTCTAGGTATGTTATAGGTTAAAAAATATTAAAGAAACATAGAGATGGACATGATCTTTCAGCTATATAAAGTCAGAACCAAGACTTCTATAAGACATCATCAAAATTTAAAGTTATCTAAAGAGAAACTTGTACCATATGCACAGAAATTAAATTCAAAATAATCAAATTATAGAAAAGAACCAGTCTGAGTGAAAAAGGGAATATTTTATTGATATTCATAAAAGATTTATTTTAAATTAACTTTAGAGTTTGTATCTTACATAGAATAGCTTATTAGTATTTTCAGGGAAATCTCATTGACTAAATCATAGATGGGTAAACCTGTAATTATAGGACTGCCATAAAGATCTAATCTATCTCACTTTCTACAAATACTTTTGGAACACATACTATATGCAAATCACTATATTAAATGCTGGGGAAACATAGAAAAGTACTAGTGGAAATAGACTACTGCCTGGAATATTTAAGTTAGTGAGGGAGATGTACACAAGAAGGTAACTAATAACACAATCTTAGTAATAACAGAGTAGGAAATGAATTAGTGATAAGATAGTCAAGATCATTGTGGTTCTGAAGAGTAAGCAATTAAATTTAGCTGGAAGTGGACTGTTAGTTGAGTTCTAAATCTTGGATCCACTTTTAATAAGCAGAGAAAAGAGAGAAGACCATCTGGTTTTTCTACTTCTCATGCTATTGAAACTATACTGTAAAACATTTTCAATAACTTCTTAATTGCTAACTCTAATAGTTTTTCCTTAGCTTTCAGTTCACAGCCACTTTGCAGAATTGGACTTTAAAACTTCCTCCTCCCTCGATTTCTGTAATGTTAATTTTCTGAGTGCTGACAAAACACTAATTCTTTGGTTGAATTTTCTTTCCACTGTAATGTGGGTCAGAGACATTTAGTATAACAGATTATGCCTGTTTCTACCTTTTATTGCCTCCTGTTGTTTAGGTTTACCTCTCAGATACAATTCTACTGAATTGAGAAAACATCTGCAATTTGCGATGACCGGTATAAGAATTGTCCTGCTAGGCTGATGAAAAGATGGGATAGATGAGTGGTCTTCTGTCTTGACTGCTCAGGGGAATGGCTTAAATCTGAATATGCTTCTTCCCACTTTTCACTCCTTAAGATTTTGAATCCCTAAGGTTGGGTTAAAAGGGCCTCTGGTGAATCTGATGTACAGATAGCAATAATAAATCTCAGGCTAAAATTTTGAGGATCCATTCTAGTACAGGTATTTTATACTGCAAGCCACTGCCTTTAATTTGAAGAAATGAACTAAGATGTAGAAGAGATGGCAAAATCACTGTATATATAATATGAGCATAAGCAACTAATTATTCTGTGCTTATGTCCCTTTGGTCCCATGACCAGGTTGATGCTTTAATTCATCTGCCTGTTAATGGAGTGTTATACTCTTAAAACTCATGGGTTATTGTTGTTATGCTTGTAAAATAGTGTATGATTGTGCTGCAGTCTCTGCATTTGAACTTTTAGTGAGCACTGACCTTTCCAGTCTCCAAGTGATTAAAGCTCTTATTAATTTTCCGTAGGGATGCTGGCACCCTAAGGCCATCAAGTGGTGAGAATTCATTAATATGTGGGGCTCTAATTAGAATGCAAAGGATTTGTTTCTGTCTTCATTCTGATATCTAACAAAGCTATAAATATAGACATGTAAGAGAAAACAAAACCATAAGTGAAAAAAAGGGTGTTGACATGTCCAGGGAAGATCTTTAAACCCAAACAACCACCCTGTTTTCCTCTCTCTCAGTCTCCTGGGGCCTAATCAGGTTCTTCTAGAAAACTGCAGGTGAGTGAGATGGCACCGTGTGGGAGAGACTCTGAGGGGGTCTAGATTAGTCCCAGAAATAATTATTGATTGGGTTGTATTATCAAGTCTCTCTTGAACCTCTGATTCTATGAACAGCAAGTCTAAGGAAAGGTGAAAAGACCTAAAGTTGCTTGGTGTTTAAAAGAAGAGAAAGGAAAATTTAATAATAATCTTTATGTCTTGGCAGAATTTTAAAGCAAGAATAATGACTACATTCTTCATTTCCCAAACAAGAGAGGATATGAGTTTAGATTGCATCTGGGAGCAGTTTGCTTTGCTAATTAATATTTTGGGGGTCTTTATAAGATTATAAATCTCGTGAAAATATTTGAAGGCAGTTAGTGTATAACTCTTGTGGGTACCAAAAACTGTGCCATTTATAATCCTCTTACACTGACAGTGAACCAATCAGTTGAGTTTCCAGGAAGTACTCTGAAGACTGTTAAATGCTGGACTGAATTTCCAAGAATGCTGCCTTAGTTCCCTCTCCCTGAAGATCTTTATAAATAAGAAGGGAATCCATCGGAGGTTAAGAAGCTGGCCTGACTCGAGATGAAAAATTAGCTCTATAAAGAGTCATCTTGTAGGATGGGTGACAGGTGACACTCTCCAACCCTCTACCACCCTGTGCTATGCATTTGAGATATCGAGAGCAGACATTTTGAAGGTACAGCCACTAAATTCCACATTCGATGTGTTCTTTGATGTTTTCTTCAGATCTGTGTATAGACATACTTGTTGTTCAACATTTCTATCACTAGAGCCCTTCTTTTCTTTTCACACCTAGTAGGCAAGGTTTACCTAGGTGTGGTAATTCCAAATACCTAACAGGAAGGGTTCCCAAGGTCAAACTTTACTTGAGGTCTAGCCTGCAGTTATCCATCCATGATATCTTCATTTCACTTCTCTCATGTCTGACAGCCTGCACAAAGACTTGGCCTTTGAAAGCCCATTGGATAAAATGAAGAGAGAGAAGCCTGTGTACCTTGTTCCCACAAGTGAAAAATTTTAACACTTTAAGACCCAGCTTTTGGCCAGTCCCATTCAGTGTGCATTAAATTTGGATAAATAATGCTGCATGAACATTGGGGTGCATATACCTTTATAGATAAATGTTTTCAAAATTTTGGGGTAGATACTCAAAAGAGGAATTGCTGAGTCATATGGTAATTCTATTCTTATTTTTTGAGGAACCTCCATACTGTTTTCCATAGTGGCTGTACTAATTTACTTTCACACCGGCAGTGTATGAGGGTTTTTTCCCCCTACAATTTCTCCAACTTGTTATTACTTGTCTTATTGATAATAGCCATTCTAACAGGTGAAAGGTGGTATCTTAGTGTGGTTTTGATTTACATTTCCCTAATAGCTAGTGTAGTTGACTGTCTTTCCATATGTCTCTTGTCCATATATATGTCTTCTTGGGAGATATGTCTGTTCGGGTCTTCTGCCCATTTTTAAATTAAATTGTTTTTTGTCATTGAGTTGTATGAGTTCTTTATATATTTTGTATATTAGTCACTTTTTGGAGGCGTTGTTCACAAATATCTTCTCTCATTTAGTTGGTTGCCTCTGTTTTGTTAATGGTTTCTTTTGTCGTACAGAAGCTTTTTAGTTTGATATAGTCTCATTCATTTATTTTTGCTTTTACTTCCCTTGCCTTTAAGGTCAAATTCATAAAATCTTCTCTAAATCCAAGGTCCATGAGTTTAGTACCTTCTATGCAAATCATTGTTTCAGGACTTATATTTAAGCCTTTGATCGATTTTGAGGTAAATTTGGTGTATGGGGACACAAAGCAATCTTGTTTCATTCTTTTGCATGTGGCTTTCCAATTTTCTTAGCACCATTTATTGAAAAAGCTTTCTTTTTTCCATTGTATGTTTTTGGCTCCTTTATCAAAAATTGTTTGTCCATATACATGTGTTTATTTCTGGGCTCTCAGTTCTGTTCCATTGCAGCATTATTCATGGTAGCTAAGACATGGAAACAACAGAAGTGTCCTTCGATAGATGATTGAATAAAGAAGTTGTGGTATATATATACAATGGAATATTACTCAGCCATAAGAAAAGATGAAATATTGTCATTTGTGACAACATGGATGGATCTTGAGTTTATCATGCTAAGTGAAATAAATCAAACAGAAAAAGTTGAGAACCATACAGTTTTACTCAGATGTGGGATATAGAACTGAAAGACAAACAAACAGAGACTCATGGACACAGAATATAGTTTAGTGATTACCAGAGGGAAATGGGCGAGGGGCAAGGTAGATAAGGGTAAAGGGAGTCAAATATAAGGGTAAAGGGAGTCAGAAAGAGATTCGACTTTGAATGGTGAACACACAATGAAACATACATGATGTATTATTGAAATGACCCTTGAAACATATACTTTTATTAACCAATGTCACTTCTATAAATTTAATTACAAATTTTTTTGAATGAATAAGTGCCATTAACTATAAATCATAAATACCCAGAAATGGCATTATTTTAACTATAGTTTTTATTTTTTAAGATGGCATTTTAAATAAATGGGCTAGCAATGTGTTGCATTTATTGGATACTTCAGTCTCTTATTAATCCTAGGTAACATCTAGAACCATAATATTAAAAAATATTTTTAAGATTTACAATCTATAACAAGGAATATAAAAAATCAGCTCCATAAGCCCATGTGAACTTAAATGAAACACTCCTGGTAAAGCACACAGCACATAGTGCTTGGTACATTGTGAGTATACCACAACTGTTAATTATTGTAGGTATTTGCTTTGTCCACATGAAGTTTCTTAGTCTATCCTCGATCATGGGGTTGAGGCAGAAATATCAGTTTTCTCATATTCATGTTCACTACTTCTGCCCCTCTTCTCAGCTAATTTGACTATTTTACTGCCTGTTAATACCACAATCACAGTGGGCAAAGGGAAGTTAGTTATTTTTTCTGCTTCTTAGCTTCAATAAATGGTTTAATAAGGAAGATGGTTAGTATTATTGACTAAAATTATTTTAGCTTTTTTTTTTTTTTTTTTTTGCTTCTTTTGTTTTTTCTTTTAAATCCCAAGGGTGAGTGGCACTTTCTCTTTAAGCTTTCTAGACAGCGTCTTTTAGTGTGGTTTTCCAGAGGCTGCTAGATTCGGGGTGGGGTGGTGGCACATGGGCAAAGCAAAACTTTTCTCCTTGGGTTTTAGAATAACAAAGTATTGACATCTGCATTACAATCATAACTGAAAGTTTGTTCTTTGGGCAGCTTTGCGTAGTAGTTTGTCCAGAGACCCTGGTTATCACTAAGAGATCTTCTCAAAGCAAGCTTGAAAGCATATTAATAGAATAACCAATGACATATTCCTGTGTGTTAGGAAAGTTCCTTTCTGATCTGTGTTTTCATGTGCTTTTCCAAGAGAATTTCTGTGCAATCCCAAGTTGCTTCATATTTGTTTCAATAACTGGTCAGCAGCAAGTATATTGTAGGAGAAAATAAGGTAAGGAAAGAAATCGTTCACAGTCCTGTTTGGTTCTCACTAACTAGTAAAGTGGATACAATATTGCTTGGAAGATATGATCACAAATTTATCATCAAATTTCTCTGGAAAAACATGTAGTGACCTTCAGGATCCATCACTGCATGTGCCATGACCCCATCACTGTACTCGGTCATCTCCACTGTACTTTTTTATTTTTAGATGTATCAGTGTTTTGTTATAGCTCTGTGCCTTTTCATATTCTGTTCCCACTGCCAGGAATGTACTACTGAACTACTCATATTTCACATCAAGACAGAGCAGGTAGGGCTTTCTCATCCATGCTCTCATGGTGCCATTGTAGTGCCTCATCCTGTTATAGTGGTGGCATTTATCATATTCTTATAATCACCTATGTAGATGTCTGTCTACCTTCTCTAAATTGTTTTCCTCATTAAATAGAGAACTATATTTGGTTAATTACTATATTCCTAGCACCTATTGTAAAATTGAATCAAATTATATTGCTGATATTTGACAATTTTTTAAATCTACAGCTGTATAATACAATAATTAATAGAGTTCAATATGATATATTATCGGCATAAAATCATTAAAAATATCTCAAATTAATGAATGAACAATTTATACCTATTCATATAATATGTACTTTTTTGTAATCTCTTTATCAAGTTTAAGAATCAGAGTTTTCGCTGTTTTTGCAAATGAATTGGGAAGCATTTCTTTCTTCTCTATTTTCTGAAGGAGTTTGTGTAAGACTGGTATTAATTATTCCTTGAATTAATGGTAGAATTTACCAGTAAAAATAAACCTGAAAATTTTTTTGTGAGAAGTAAATTTTTTTAAAATTATGAAATCTATTCCATTAATTGACATGAGGTTTTCAGATTTTCTATAAAATGTTCTTTTTCAAGGAATTTGTTGATTTTATGTGATTTGTCAAATTTAGGGATATAAAGTTGTTCATGCTTTCTCTATTGTCCTTTTAATATCTGTGGGCTCTCTAGTGATAGTTTAGTTTCATTCCTGATGCTGAGTATTTGTTCTTTTCTCTTTTCTCTGATTATTCTTGCTAGGAATTTTAATGAATTTTGTTAATCTTTCTAAATAACCACATTGTGGTTTAATTTTCTGTACTGTTTGTATCCTATTTCATTGACTTTTGCCCTTACATTTATTACTTCTTATGTTTTTATACTAAGGTTTAAGATTCTTCTTCTACCTTCTTGAGAGGGGAACATAGATTATTGACCTTCTCTTCTCTTCTAATATAGACATTTCAAACATATAAATTTCCCTGTGAGCATTTTAGCTGCATCTCTCAAATTTTGATATATTAATTATTCAGTTGAAAATATTTTGTAATTACTCTATGATTTTTATTTGACCCATAGGTTATGTAGAAATATATATTTTTTAAATTTAATTTCCAAATTAGGCTTTGAAATTTATTCAGGCTTGTTGTGGCCAAGGTTATGGCTTATCTTAGAAAACATTTCAGATATATTTGAAAAGAATGTGTACGTATTCCGTCACTGTTGAGTATAGTATTTTAAAATGCCGGTTAGATCAAGTTGCTTGATAATATTATTAAATATTCCATGTCCTTCCTCATTTTTTTGCCTACTTTTTTCTAGCAATTACTGAGTGAGTAAAATCAAAATATCTAACTTTACTTGTAAATTTGTCTATTTCTCCCTTTAATTTTGTCAGTTTTTGCTTCATGAATTTTAATATTCTGTTATTGGATGAATATATATTTACAATTGGTATGTCCTCCAGGTAAACTGCCCTTTTTGTCATGTAATGTTTCTCATTACTTCTTGTAATATACTTTTTCCTGATGTATATTTGTCTGAAATTAAAATAGCCATATCAGGTATGCTTATTTTTTTCCATGATATATCTTCATCCTTTTACTTTCAACTTGTCTTTATCTTTATATTTAAAATGCATCTTTCATAGCTTATAGTTGGGTTTTGCTTTTTATTCATTCTGACAATTTCTGCTTTTCAATTAGGATTTTAAATCCATTTACATTTTCTGTTATTATTGTTTTTAAGTCTACCATATTGCCGTTTGTTTTTCATTTGTACATTTTACAGTTCCAAATTATTTCTTCTATTAATTTCTTAGCTGTAACTCTGTATTATTATTTTTAGTGGTTTCTCTATGATTAACAATATGCATTCATAGCTTTTTTACACTTCAAACCTGACACTGATTCTCACTTTACACTGTTCACTAAATTTACCTCTCCCATTTCCTGTGTAATTGGCATCTTTTACTTCTGCATATGTTTTGAATTCTACTTTATATTGTTACTATTTTGCTTTAAATAGTAGTTTTTAAATACATTATAAGAAGTAAATAAACTTAGTCATTTGTATTCCTTTCTGATGCTCTTTATTTCTACCTAGAGATAGGAGTTTCTGTCTGGAATCATTTTCCTTTTAATTGAAAAATATCCTTTAACCTTTTCTGTGCTGCAAATTTGCTAACAACAAATTTTTGAAGCTTTGATGAATTGAAAAGGTCTTTATTTCACTCTTGCTTGGAAAATTTTCACTAGTCATAGAATTCTGAGTTGACTTTTTCCTACCTTTCCTTTCATCAATTTAAAGAGGTTGTTCCAATGTCTTCCATACTCTGTAGTTCTGATGAGAAGTTAGAGTATTGTCATTGTTCATATCTGTCTTCAACATGCTCTTTTTCTTTGGTTTTCAGCAATTTGACTATCATATACTGAGTTTTGGTTCTTTTTATATTTATCTTGTCTGATGATTGCTATCATTATTAGATGTATAGGTTGATGGAGTTCTAAAATAAAATTTGAGAAGTTCTCTGCCATTATATTTTCAAATATTTGTCTGCCCATGATCAGTCTCTCTCTCTTTTTTGTTTTATTGTGGCACCCATTACACATAAATTAGTCCATTTGAAAGAGTTCTGTGTGTCCCAGAAGTTCTATTTACCTTTATTAAATATTTTTCCTTTCTGTGATAAAAGTTGGATAACCTCTATTTATCATATTTATTTATTAGATAAATCTATTATTAATTTATTTAGATAAATATTTTTATTTGTCAATTCGCTGACTTTTTAAATGTAATCTTGCATCTGCTATTGTGTCCATCCAGTGAATTTTTCATTTCAGTGGTATACTTTTGAGTTCTAGAATTACCATTTGATTAATTTTTTAGATAATAGTTTCCATTTCTATGTTGAGATTCCATCTTACTCATTTATCATATTTTCTATAATTTTATAAACACATTTTTGTTGAATTCATTGAGTATATGTATAATAGCTGCTTTAAGGATGTCTGTTAAGCTCACAATCTAGATATCTTGAGTTCAATATCTATTGGTTGTTTTTATTCTAAATATAAATTATATTTTCCTCTTTCTTTTTTATAACTCTTGATTTTTTTATTAAATATTGAAATTACAAATAATAAATTATAGGGTCTCTAGATTCTGTTACCTTACTCTGAAGACTATTGATTTTTGTTTTAGCAGAAAGTTTAATCACTGGCTGATCACATTGATCTAACATACCAAGACTCGGCCTCCAAACTCTGAAACCCCTTAGAATCTTGTTAAGGCTTCTTTCCGGTTTTGATGAAAGGACCTTGAGTAGTTCTTGTTCTATATGTTTCTTTCTCCTAAGGGCCATCTTTTTGGTGTCTCAGTTGGAGCTTAGTTAATAGTAAGGAGTATAATTAGTCATTGTGGCAGGATACAAATTCCAAAATCTCTGGGAACTGCTTTTCTCCCCACAGTGCCTGCGATAGCAAGGTTCTGTTTTTAATTTCATAGCAGTTGCCATCCAGCAAATGTCTGGATGTCTTACCCAGTGGCGGACTCCCTTAATCACAGACTTGTAGGAACTTCTGAGGCTCCCTTTTTGTATAGTTTTCTCCTCTCCAATTCTCCACCTGTAGCCCCAGCATCAACAGCTACCCTGACCTGTGATCTCTGCTACCTCAGCTCCTCAGGATCACAGTGCTCCACTGTGACATCAACTTCATACAGTGTGGTGGGGAAATTGTCTTGACATAGAAACCTGGGCAGCTATGGGACTCACCTTCTCTCAGTCTTGTGCTACCTGTTGTTCATTGTCTGAAAGCAGCCATGTCATGTAGTTTATAGCTATTCATGCCCATAGGTCTAGTCTAATAGTTACTCCATTATGGCTGGAAGTGAATATTAACTATATAATCTGTATCATGTATCCTTATCAGGAGGGTAATTTGTCTTCTTAATAAACATACTAAATAATAATGATTAATAGCATGGCTTGCATTGCTTCGAATGCCTTACTTATTAAAATAATTTAATCCTTACAACATCTCTGAAGTACTCTTATTATCCATATTTCTTAGTAAAGAAATTGAAGCACAGAGAGATTAAGTAACCTGCCTAAATTCATACATTTACAAAGTTATTGAGTCACTCACTGCTTTTAGCTCCAGTGCCCTAAAAACTGTACTATGTTGTCTTCTGGTAAAAAGGGGCTCATAACTAAACAAAGGAAAATGATCAGAATAGAAAACATATTCAAATCCATTAGCAAAGAAATGAGTATTATAAATTGAATCATGGCAAGTTTCGGCTTTAGGGCTTTGGCTCCCTGCTACTATGTATCACCATTTTTACCCGATCCCACCTGGTTGTTCTGTATTCAACATTAAGTACTAGTTAAACGCAGAAAAATTTCTTGAAATAATAGTAAGATTCATTCTTATTCTCTTCCACACCCCCACCCATTGCTTTCGTTTCCTTAGTTTGGATGTGTGCTCATAAATGTGCCACCAAAAGAAGCTGGTTTAAAATGTAAAGCTCTGGTGAAATAATATATCTTAGATTGGTCATTTGATCTATCTGTGACAAGTATTAAAACACATGTGCATTGATTTTTTTTGAGGAGCGTATTTCTAGGGGTAATTTAATAGTACTATTGAACATAGTTTTTACTGGTAAGGAGGAGGAGGGGAGAACAGATAAAGAGAGGAAGCTGTTAATGGCGTTTTCCTAATACAATTGCTTAGGTCAGTGGAAAGCTGTCACAGCTTAATGCACTTGCTGTTTGAGGATGTCACCATGTACAGGATTAAGCCATTCCAAAACATAAAAACAATGGTAGCTCGTTAGAGTGGGAGCTCTATATGTTTCTTGTTAAAGACCTTCTATCAAGCAGTTATGATCATTTGAAGAAAGAAATTATGGTTCTTATTTTTCTACTTTTAATGCTAAGGCAAATCTAAATGCTAAGAAAAATAAGAAGCATTTAACTATCAAAAGAGAGTGGGAGCTGGACAATAAATTACTTCAAAAACCACTCTCATCCACCGTGGAAATCAGACTTTATTTCTAGAGGGAATTGAGGAATTCTTGCTCTAATATATTTCTGACACCAGGAAAAAGTTTAATCTCTGAAATGCTTTTGCCTTGATGCATTATTCTAGTACTCAGGGTAGGAAGGTAGACCCTTTATTTAAACCACATCTCCTGAGAATAATTCAATTCTGAGGTTATTCTAAATACATATTTTCTGCTTTTGGTTTTGCTATATTCAAGATTTGTAGTTCAGAAAATCTCTCTAATAAGAAGATGATTAAGATGTCATAACTGGATCACAAAGAAGTTTCTAGAAATCATTTCTAAGAAATCCTTAAGGATCAGTTCTTCATTCTTGAACAAATGCTCAGTGCATACTAGAAAGCTAGTTAGCACAGATCATGTGGAATAAGGGAATAGCTCGTGATGAAGTTGGAGAGGCCAAAAAAAGACTGAGTAACCAGGTTCATATCAAATACCTAGATTTAATTTAATATACAGTAGAAAGACATGAAAAAGCTTTATGAGGGGCTAAGGGTCAACATAATCTGATTTATGCTAACTAGAGATCACTCTGGATTCTGGATAGAGAGTGGACTGTGGGCTAGAAGGGAAGGAAGGCACAGAGTTAAGAGGTCAAATATAGTGATAATTTGGACTATTGAAGGTGCAGAAAAGTAGATGTATTCCAGATGTAAATTTGAGTCAGAAACAATATTTTTGGTGGTCATGAAGAAAAGGGAGTAACTAAGAACGGCTTCTGGGATTTTTGGCTTGCATTTGGTGATTGGTGGTGATATTTGTTGAGATAGTGAAAACTGGGTTCAGGGCAACAGGGATGGTAGTGGGGAGGTGATAGGCTTGGAGAGAGAAATAAAGAGTAGCATTTGAGAAATGTTAGTTTTGAAATACTTCACTTAGAAGCATCTAAGTGGAGTTTCCAAAGTTGGAAGTTTGATTTAGTAAGAAATGTAATTGCTTTGAGGGCAGGGATATCATCTGTCCTATATAACGAGTACATGCAGTACTGCATGGCATATAATAGCACACAATAAATATTCCTTGAATTAGTAAGTTGAGAGCTCAGAGGATAGGCTGGAATTTAAAAGTGAAAGACATTAGCATCTATTTTAAACACAGGAAAGAAAGCTTAAGATCAGAGAAAGTTATCTATTCATCTCAGTTCCTTCCTTTAAAAAACAGATTTTTTAAAAATAATCTCAGAGCTTTTTAAAAATGCTCATATTGAATGCAGTTTATTTATTTGGATTGCAAAGTTTCTTAGAATTATGGAAAGAAACATAATTAGTATTCCTCTTATTTGATTATACTAGAAATTGGTTATATCTCTTTCTGGTGTATAGAGAGAATGAAAGAGAACTGGTATTCTCATTCTGGAAGACCTAATATTTTCTGCAAACGTGAGTCTTTAGGATTTTTTTTTTCAATTCTGGTATAAAAAAATATCAAATGGAAGTCTGTGTCAAAAATCTTTCTAAAGTAGAACTACAAGTCGGTTCTTTTAAAAGATCAAGACTGACAAACCCTTTAGCTTAACTGATCAAGAGAAAAAGAAAGCAGACTCAGATTATTAAAATCAGAAATGAAGAGGGAGCATCACCTCTGACCTTACAGTAACAAAAAGAATTATAAGGGAATGTGATGAGCAACTATATGCCTACAAATTAGATAACTTAGATTAAATGGGAAAATTCTTAGAGTGACATACACACTGCTAACATTGACTCAAGAAATTGAAAATCAGAGTAAACTTATAATGAGAAAATAACTACAATAATAATCAAAACAACAATCCACAGAGAAAAGACCAAGTCCAGAGGGCTTCACTGGTGAAATCTACCAAACATTTTTTAAAAATACTATCAATTCTTCATAAACTTTTCCAAAAAAATAGAAGATCATGGAATACTTTCCAACTCACTCTGTGATGCCTTTGTTATTCTGATACCAAAATCAGACAAAGACATCATGTGAAAGAAAACTACAAGACAGTATCTCTTAGAATGCAGATTCAAAAATGCTTGCCAATATACAAGCAAACCAAATGCAGTGATATATAAAAAGAATACACAATGACCAAGAATGTAAAGTTTGTTTAACATCTGAAAATCAATCAATGCAACTGATTATATTTCTAGAATAATAGACAAAAACTGCATGATCACATCATTGATACAGAAAAACATTTGACAAAAGCCAATGCTACTTTTTGCTTAAAAAAACACTCAAGAAATCAGAATAGAAGGAACTTTCTCAATTTGATATGACATCTAAAGAAAACCTACAACTTACATCATATGTAGTGGTGAAAGGCTAACGGCTTTTTCCTCTAAATCAAAAACAGGACAAGAATGTCTACTCTCACCACTTCCATTTGATATTGTACTGCAGGTCTAGTTAGGGAAATTTGTCAAGAAAAACAAAGACATTCAGCTTAGAAAGGAATAAGTAGAATGAGCTCTATCTGAAGATAACGTGATTGTATATAAAGAAAATCCTAAGAAACCCACTAAAAAATATATTACAACTACTAAAGTAGCTAAGCAAATTGTAGGATAAATCAATTAACAAAAAAAAAAATCAATAGACACTGTCAATGAACAATTCAAAAATAAAAGTAAGAACATAATTCCATATAACATAACATCAAAAATAATTAAATTGTAGAAACATTTAAAAGAAAATAAAAATTTATAATTACTAAAAAATTATTAAAAGAAATAAAAGAAGACCTAAGTAAATAAAAAGATATTCAATGTTCATGTATTTGGTGACTTAATATTGCAAAAAAAGACAATATTTCCTAAATTGGTCAACAAATTCAACATAATTCTTATCAAAGTCCCAGCAGACTTCTTTTCTGATTTAGATAAGCTGATGATATAGTTTATAGAAAAATAAGGAGCCCAGAATAGCTAAAACAATCTTTAAAATTAACAAAGTTGGAGCAATCACACATCCCAATTTCAAAACTTATTACAAAACTACAATAATCAAGAAAATGCAATTATGGCTTAAGGATAGACAATAGATCAATGCAATAGAATTGAGTCCAGAAATAAATCCTCACTCTTACAGTCTATTGATTTTTGACTTAGATTGACAAAACTTTTCAATGAGGGAAAGAACAATCTTTCCAACAAAGAGAGCTGGGATAATAGGATATGGACATGCAAATAATGAAGTTGGAAACTTTTTTCATACCATATACAAAAAATAAGTCAAAATGGATCCTAAGCCTATATATAGTAGCTAATATTATAAAACTCCTTATAGAAAACTAAGTAGTAAATCTTCATGACATTGGGTAGTGAGAGGAAAACTCAGTTTCCCCCTCTACTTACCATGCTCCTCACACCCAACACTTCCTAGAACATTTTGACACTAGATGTGTGGGGTTTTCTCACACCAACCAATTCTCCCTGACCAGTTGGATGTTCTACAATTTAACTAAATTCTAACACTAAACTGCCTAGAGTTAGTGCAGATACCAAAGGTTAAGGGCTCAGTCCCACAAGACTTCCTCTCACTTCAGAGTCGATTGCAAGCAGTGGATGCACAGGTTAACCTCAACTTCCGTCCAACTTGGCAACAAGTCATAGGTTCCCATGACCCCTTCTGCACGTTCCATCATTTGCTAGAACTCTTCACAGAACTGAGGAAAATGGTTTGCTTCCTAGATTACCAGTTTATTACAAAGGATATATTTATTAAAGGATGCAAATGAACAGCTAGCTGAAGAGATATAAAAAGTCTGGAAAGGTCCCAAGAACAGGAGTTTCTGTACCTGTAGAATTTTGGGATTGTGTCATTCTCCCAGCACATGGCTGTGTTCTTATTCACCAATCTGGAAACTCTCTGATCCCTGTACTTTTGGGATTTTTATGGAGACTTTCTTACATGGGCACATTTGATTAAAACATTACCATGGGTGGTTGATTCATTCTCTGGTCCCTTTTCCCTCCCTGGAAGTTGAGGGTGAAGGCTGAAATTTCTAACCCTCTAATTATAGATTTGGTTCCCTTGGTGACCAGCTTCCCATTCAGTGGTTATCTAGGGGCTTTCCAAAAATCATCTCACTCATATAAACTTAGGTGTGGCTGAAAGGAGCTTATTAAAAATAACAAAATACATTCCTTTTGTCTTTGTGACTCTGTAGCTATTTCTGGAGCTGGTGAGGGAGAAATTAAGTTATAACAAAAGATGGTACCTATAGCTCATTACATTGGAAATTACAAGGGTTTAGGAGGTGTGTGCCAGGAAGAGCTGTGTACCAAGTCAAAAAACATATATTTTTATATCATAATATGATAGGTAGAAACAAACTTTCCTATATATTATATCAAAAGCACAAGTGACAAAAGAAAATAATAAACTGAATTAAACATTTAAACTTTTGGCTTCCAAGGATACTGTCAAAAAAGTCAAAAAGAAAACCTGCAAAATGGGAGAAAATATTTGCAAATCATATATTGATAATGAATTTTTACTTAGACTATGTTAAATATTCTTCTTTAATAATAATAAAACAAAAAAACAACTAAAAGAATATATACAATTCAAAGAATATATACATGGCCACTAGGCCACTAGGCCACTAGGATCATGAACAGATCCTTCTGTTAGCCATCAGGGAAATACAAATTGAAATCAC
This sequence comes from Pteropus medius, assembly GCF_902729225.1. Classification (NCBI taxonomy): domain Eukaryota; kingdom Metazoa; phylum Chordata; class Mammalia; order Chiroptera; family Pteropodidae; genus Pteropus; species Pteropus medius. The sequence continues at coordinate 2,648,586 of NW_024347862.1, read as the reverse complement.
AATGAGATACTATTTCACACCCACTAGGATGACTATTAATCAAAAAAAAAAAAAAGACAGATAATAACAAGTGTTGGCAAGTATGTGGAGAAATTGGAATCTCCATATATTGCTGATGATAATAAGGTAAAGTGGTTAACCTCTTTGGAAAACAATCTAGAAGTTTCTCAAAAGGTTAAACAGGGAGTTACTATATCGCTTACCAATTCCATTTCTAGGTATATATCAAAAATAAATACAAACATTTCCACATAAAAATGTGTCACTAATGTTTATAGCAGCATTATTTATAATGGTCAAAAAGTGAAAACAACCTAAATGACCATCAAATTATGACTGGAAACATAAAATTTGGTATATTCATAGAATTGAATATTATTTAACTATAAAGAGTAATGATATACTGATACATACTACGGCATAGATGTATGTACCCTGAAAACAGTATGCTAAATGAAAGAAGCTAGTCAATCCCTGTCACATATAGTATGATTTCATTTATTGAAATATTTAGAAAGTATATAAGTGGTTTACTAGAGCAGAGAGTGGATGGTGGTTAGGGGAAAATGGGAAGTGACTGCTCAATGGCATAAAATTTTTGAGGGGAAAGGTGAGAATTTTCTAAAACTTACTGTAGTGATGGTTGTACAACTCTGTGAATATAATAAGAACAATGATTTGTATACTTTAAATGGATGAATTATATCATAATAAAACTGATCTAATAAAAAAACCTAGAATTTTTATTTGGAGATTTCTCATAAAAATATCTTAAATTAATCATTACTAAATTATTAAAATTCTGAAATATTTGATTCAGAAGTATGAAATAAATGGCAGCTAACACCCATGTACTCATCAATAAGATATTTGAAATGTTAACATTTTTTTCATTTTCTACCTTTATATACATATAATACAGATAAAATATATTTGTTTTATACATTGTCATATAAAATAAAACAATATGAATAGATACCAATGAAGCCCTTTCCATACTCTATTCCCCATCCTGTTCCAAATATTACCACTCTCCTAAATTTGGTATGGGTCCTTCTTACCCATGATTTCATTATTTTTCTATACGTTTTTGCGCCCACGAATAATGTGTAGTCTTGGTTTGGCATTACTATGAATATCTTTTGTAATTTTCTCTTTTTCTCTCACTCATAATTTTCATGATTTAACCACATTGATACAGGTACGTTTGGTCTGTTTATTTAAGTCCTATAAAGTATTGCAGTGTATAAATATATTTATTTTCCTTTTCCTAATGATGGTTATTTAGAATGCTTCTGAAATTTCCTTCTTACAATGAATATAGCAATTTGCATGTTTGTACAGGCATTGTGCATATAATATGTGTATGAAGGATATCACTGCATGTGTGATGGATTCTCTAGGGCATATACCAAGAAGTGGAATTGTTAGATGGTATGAGAATTTTGGAGCTTACTTCCTAATGACAAATTCTTCTCTAAAGCAGTGGTTTTTTGTTTTGTTTGGGGTTTTTGTTTGTTTGTTTGTTTGTTTGTTTTTAAAGCAGTCAACTCTTTCAATAGGATTATGTAGGATTTCCTCTTTGGGCATAACTTTTCTGGCAATTAGTGTTGTCAGGCATTTTCTATCTTCCCATTTTCCTCTCCTTTCATTCCCTTACTCTCTCTCTCTCTTTTCTTTTCCTACTCCTCCTCTTCCGCCTCCTTTTTTTCCACTTTTTTTCCTTCCTACCCCTCTTTCCTGCCACCATACTCCTTCTTCCCTTTCTTTCTTTTTCTCAGTCTGAAGAGTGTGGACTCATTCTTGATTTAATTTATATTACCATGTTTCTTTGTGAAGCAGAAAAACTTTTTTGCCCATACAGACTTATTTTTCTGTTTATTGCCTGTTTCTATCTTTTGTCTATTTTTTTTTCTGGTTGGGTTGTTTATATAGTATACACACACACACACACACACACACACACACACACACACACATATATTTGAAATATATATTTTGGAATATATATAGGTGTATAAAATAAAATTTATACTATTCTATAAACTAGTATCTTCTCCCAGTTTATTGCTGTTTTTTTGACTTACCATTCCCTATATATTCCTCTATATTTTCCTTCAGACCCCTTAGTACTCTTTTGTTTAAATAAATGTTTTGCGAAAGGTTTAGTCTAAGGAACTAATTTATTTTTGTAACATAGAAAATGTTACAAATTTTACAAATTTTCCTATTACCATTTTAATTATTCTGTCCTTCCTGCATTGAATTTTAATGCTACATCTGTCCTGTACCAATTATCTATATATTTGTAGGTTGATTCCTTTGCTTTATTTTTCTATTATCACATCCTATCTCATTGATTTTATAATTGTAGTATTAACATAATTCTTCATTCTGGCATGGCAAGTCTTTCTTTTCTCTTATTCTTTAAATTTGTCTTGACCTGTTTTGGCTCTTTGGTTTTCCATGTAAATTTTAGAATCTGTCTGTTAAATTTCTTAGTGTACCAGAATCCATGATATTATACTCCAGTTTTAGGAAAAATAATATCTTGAAGGTATTAAGTCTTCAAATTTATGAACATGGTATAACTTTTTTTGTTATATTCATTCAAAAGACTTTTCTTTGTGTAAAGATTTTTCTTCTCTTTTGTAAAATTATTTCTAAACACCTTTTAATTTTTGCTACCATTTTAAATGGAGTCATATATGTGTCACATATAAATGAAATTATATTGTCTAATAGTGTTTTTGCTGGTGTATAGGAGCAGTGTCATTTTGTATATTTGATCTTGTGTTCTTTAATTTTAAAATATTTTTAGGTCTATTACTTTGTATGTTGTATTAGGATTCTCCAAAGAAACAGAAACAGAATTAAGTGTGTGTGTGTGTGTGTGTGTGTGTGTGTGTGTGTGTGTGTGTGTGTGAGAGAGAGAGAGAGAGAGAGAACGAACAGCAGGCAGAATCTCATTTCAAGTCCAAAGACAAGGCAGTCTGCTGGCAGAATTCCCTCTTTTTTAGTGGAGATTAGTCTGTTTCTTAAGGCTTTCAATTTATCGGATGAGTCCCACTCATTTTATAGAGGACAACATGATATATTCAAAATCTACTGGTTTAAATGTTAATGCTTTCCAAAAATTACCTTTCACAGAAACATCTTGAATATTGTTTGGCCAAATATTTGGGTATTGTGGCCTAGCTAAATTGATACACAAACTTAATAATCTCATATATTCTCTGAGATTTTTTATGTCATTATTCATATATCTATAAATAATGACAAATTATTTATAAATAATCTTATAAATATTTTAGTTAAAATATTTATATATCCCCATTTTTTGGTGGTTTTATTGTACAGTCTTTACTCTTAAGTGAAATGTTAAATAATAGAAATATTAACAAGCATAGTTTTTGTACCAAAGTCATAAAAACTGCATTTTAAAATTATTTTTTAAAATTTTAATTACAGTTGACATGCAATATTATATTAGTTTCAGGTGTACAGCATAGTGGTTAGACATTTATATAACTTATGAAGTGATCTCCCAGATAAGTCTAGTACTCCCTGTTACTACACATTCTTAATATTATCACCTGTATTCCCTGTGTTATACTTTACAGCCTTGTGACTATGTGGTACCTTACTTTGAAAAAATGCTTTTAATGTTTCACCACCAGGAAATACATTTACTGTAGTCTTGAGAGAGATGCTTTTATAGGCGGTAGAGGGTTATTTAAGGATGACTGCTTGTATTTCTAAATGCTAAAGTATTTTTCTTTTTAAAATAAATGAAATTTATTTTTATTTAATATATTTTTACCATTTAAAATTTTTTTGTATCTATTTGAATATAGTGAATTATATTGAAAGATTTTTCTGATGTTACTTATACTTGCTTTCCTAAAATAAATCCTTTTTTATTTATGAGTGATTTTACTTACACATATATGCACATACACAAATATTGCTGGATTCGATGTGCTGATTTTCTACTTAGAATTCTTTCCCATTTGTTTATAAGATTGACCTATATGTTTGTCTTTTATGAGTGTGTATCAAGTAAATGCTAATTAATTAGTTGTCCATTGATGTGTATGTTACTCAGCAAAACCAAGCATCTTAGAAAGACAATGAACTTCTTCTTTTCTCTCTCAAAATTTCTATAAATCAGAAATTGGCTGGACAGTTAGGCTTGAGGTCTCTCACAAGGTTGCAATCAAGATATTAGTTGGGACTGCAGTCGTTCGAAGGTTCAAATAGGGCTGGAGGGTCCACTCACAAGTCTGGCAAGTGATGCTAGCTGTTGGCAAGAAGCTTCAATACCTCTGCACAAGGACCTCTCTCAGGGTTGCTTGGGTGTTCTCATGACATAGCTTTTGGTTTCTACCAGAAAAAGTAATTCGAGGCAGAAACTGCATAAAACTGTGTTTTATGACCTACCTTGTAAGTCATGTAGTGACACTTCCACACTTGTCAGTGGATCACAGACCTGCCATGATTCAGCATGTGAGGGGCTTAAAAACAAGGGTATTAAGAACACTGGGCCATCCTGGAGCTGGCTACCACAACTATCTACACATTGTGCCTGTGCCCTTTTGTCGTCATCTGGAAGAGCTTACATTACATAGGAGTTATGGATGTTTGATGAGTTCCTAAGACCTACCAGACAAACCAACCAGTGCTTTATTGTGAACATAATTTGTCTTTTTATTGACTGTTTTACTACTGATAAGGCTAATCAGTTTTTTAAAGAATTTTATTATTAATTTTAAGTATACACTGCATTGGTTAGACCTTTATGTAGTTCATGAAATGATCTTTCTGATTACTCTGTCTTCTCTCTGGCTCTAAACATAGCCATTACATTACTGCTGACTGCATTCCCTATGCCATGCTCCCCATCCCAGTGACCATCTATCAACTACAAATTTGTACTTCTTTAACCCTTCACCACTTTCTCCCAGCATTCCCCACACCCCTCCCCTCTGGTTGTCACCAAATTGTCCTCTATATTTCTGAGTCTGTTTTTGATTAGTTTGTTCTTTTTGTCAGATTCCACATGAAAGCAAAATCATAATCAGTTTTTTTTAATGTTTACATGAGTCAATACTGATCATTCAATATTTAAATAAAATTTGCTCATTTTATATGTTTTGCATCATAGGCATTAAATCAATCATGATATATCCTTATGATTTAAAATATTGATATTGAATTTCCATTATAAAAAATCTTTCACTACTAATTTGCTCACTTTCACTTTATCTTTAGTCTTGATCAATTTTATAAAAGGCATATCCTTTTATTCTCTTCAAAGAAATAGTTTTTATTGATCCTCTATTTTATTACTTATATATTACATAAATAGTAATTAATACTTTTATAAATAAATTACATTATGTCGTATAAATATAAATGACATATTTATTATGTAAATAACATTAATAAATAATGTCCTTACCTTTATTATTTTCTTTTTTTTTTAAGTTTACTATAGTGTTCTTTTCTCATTTCTTAAATTGACCATTTAGATCACCAATTTTCTTTTTTTAATGTATACATTTAAGGTTATAAATTTCCTTTTATATAATGCTCAAATAGTTTTATATGTATAATTTTCAATGTCATTTGGATCTATATATTTTATAATTTTTTAAAATAATTACTTTGACCTATGAATTATTTAGAGATAAGTTTTGTAGTATTTAAACAGAAGTTTGTAGTTGGTTTCTTTCACCATTTTTTACTTATTAATTAGCAATTTTATTTCATTTTGTTTATACTACAGGGTCTGTATGGTAGTGAATCTTTGGTATATTTTTGACATTAAACTTATGCCCTAGGATACAGCCAGTCTTTTTATACATGTCAGATATGCTTGAAGAAAGTATGCATTTTGTAAATTTGAGATGCAAGATTTTACCTATGCTTATTTAATCAAATATGGTTATTATATTTTGTCTGCTTGTTGTAATGGTTTATGAGAAAAATGTACTGAAAACTTAACACAGCAATTTTGAACTTTTCCAATTTCACTCTGCAATTCTTCTAGGAGGTATCTCATAAGGTTACTTTAAGTTAATGAGTTGGTTACTGGGTTTAGTATGAAGTCTTAAATATAGTCTACACACACACAAATGAGTTGTTTTAGTTTTTAAAATTATATTAACATTGTTGTACCAAATTACCCCTTAAAACTATTTGACTCTTTGTATACTATTTTGGTAAACTTTAAGATCTCTATTTCATATACATCTCTTGTAAACAGCATATTGTTGGATGTGTGTGTATGTGTAGTGTGTATGTGTGTGTAAAATCTTTTTCTAATAAATGTATTTAAGATATTTTACCCTAAATTCAGAGAATGCATATTCTCTTCAAGTATGTCTAACACATCTAAAAAAACTAACCATATTCTCAGTCATAAGTTGGATATTTATATATAATTTAAATTAATATATAATATTTTTATGCACATTAAGATTAAATATTAATATCTAATATATTAATATATAGTTATATTAATCAATAATATGAATTATTAAAAACTCACATTATTTTTAAAGTTAATTGCTATCTTCATCCTTTTTGTAAACAATAATTTTACCACAAAACATTTAAGTTCTTATTCTTTTTGTATAGTCATTCCTTATTTATAGATATTTCAAAATTGATAAGTCAATTTTTAAAGTTAATTGCTATCTTCATCTTTTTTGTAAACAATAATTTTACCACAGAACATTTAAGTTCTTATTCTTTTTGTATAGTCATTCCTTATTTATAGATATTATTGTATTCATGAATTTCTTCTTTGACCATTGTTTCCTACAGTCTATCTTTCATTCTGGGTTCAAATTCCTTTGTTTTGTTGTTGTTAAAGTATAACCTTTAGTAATGGTTTGAAAATAATAAATTCATTATTTTCTAACAGCTTTATTGAGATATAATTTACATATTAAACAATCTATCCATTTAAAATGTACAATTCAGTGTTTTCTTAGCCTATCCACAGATACATTCAACCATCACCAGAGTCAATTTTAGAACATTTTTATTACCTATAAAATAAACCATGTTCCCCTCTCTGATCAATTCCAACACTACCAGCACGCCCAGTTCTAAACAACTACTAATCTGTATTTTATTTCTACAGATTGCTCTGTTCTGGATTTGAGTATGAATGGAATCATATAATGTGATTCTATATTCTATATTACATACCGCATGATACATAGTCTTCTGTGACTGGCTTCTTGGAGCATATATCAATAATTTATTCCATTTTATAGCTAAATAACATTCTATTTTATGAACTTAAAATTTTGTTTCTTCATTCATCAGTTCGTGGACATTTGTGTTGTTTTCACATTTTGGCTATTATGAATAATGATGCTAAGAACAACAGTAAGGCACAAGTTTTTATGTGAATATGTTTTCTTTTATTTTTTATATATATATTTATAACTGGGAGTAGAGTTTCTGGGTTATAGGTAACTATATATTTAACTTCCTAAGAAACTGACAAAATACTTACAAAAGCAGTTGAACCAATTTACATTCCCACTAGCAATACTTGTATTTCAATTTCTTCAAGTACACACTAATACTGTTGTCTTTTTGATTACAGCCATCCTAGTTATTGTGAAGTGATATGTCACTGTGGTTTTGACTCTCATTCCCCTGATGATGAATAATGTTTAGCATCTTTCTCTTTGACATTGGCAAATTGCATATCTTCTTTGGAGAACTGTCTATTAAAATTCTGTGCCCATGTTTTAATTGTGGACTTTTAAATATTGAGTTATAGTCATTATTTTTAAAATATATTTCAGATACAAACCTATTATTAGATGTAAATATATTCTCCCCTTCTGCGGTTTTTCCCCAACTTTTTTGGTTGTCTTTTAAAGCAAAAAACATTTTTAATTTGATGAAGTATGCTTTAGCTTTTTATTTCTTTTGCTGCTCATACATTTGATGCCACGTATAAAAATTATTTGCCAAATTCAAGGTCGTAAAAATTTACCCTTATGTTTTATTCTAAGAGTTTTGTAATTTTAGCTCTTTCATGTATGTCTATGATTTATTTTGAGTTAATTTTTGTATATAGTATGAGATAGGGATCCAATTTCATTCTTTTGCAAGCAGCTATCCAGTTCTCAGCAGAATTTGTTGAAAAGACTATTTTTCCCCTGTGTGATGGTTTTGGCACTCTTGTCAAAGATCAGTTTACTGTAGATGTCTGGGTTTATTTTTGTGTTCTGAATTCTTTTTTATGTATTTATATGTCTTTGGGTCAGTGCTATACCCTCTTGATTATTGCTGCTTTGTAGTAAATTTTGTAATCAGGAAGTGTGAATCCTCCTACTTTTTTTTCCCCAGTATTGTCTGTGTCTCTTGAAATTCCATATGCCTTTTAGAATAAATGTCAGTTTCACAAATTTATTCTTCACTTGGGTGATGTGGACATTATTTAGGCTTCTCTCATGTGTATACTTTATTCCAGTATGAAGATATAGATTGACAATTTGTCTTTGTTTTTAACTTATCTTACTAATTTAGCTATATTTTTTTATGCCTTTTTTGCCTTCTGTTTTTCCTAATAAAACAAATCTGCTGTTATAAGTATACTTTGTTCTTTTTGAAGTGATCTACATATTTTCTCTCTTGTTACTTTTAAAGTAAACTGTGTTTCTTTGGTGTAATGTACTTTTATTATGATATATCAGTTTATACTTATTTTCTATTTTTTTTTTCTCTCTCTAGGATTGAGTAGTATTCATGGTTCTAACTTCTGAAATCCCTATTGGTAATATGTTGGACCCTTCATTTTATTTTTTATCTTTATCATATCCTCCACTCTTTAATTTGTATTTTCTATATCTTCATCTCTCCATGACGTTTCTGAATGAATTCCTCAAATGTGTTTTCCATTTTCTTATTATTCTCTTCAACAGTATCTAATCTTTTGCTTAGTCATTGAATTTAAATTTTAATGATTCTCCTTTTTATTTCCTTAAATTTCACTGTTTACAGCAGTGATTAAAGGAATAATCTAAAGCAAGACAGCCTAGGTTTAGATTCTGACTTCATTGCTTAAGTATCATTAATCTCTCTCCGTATCACAATTTTCTCATTTCTAAAAATGGACAATCTTCAAAGGATTGCCATAAATATTAAAAGATTAAATGAGCTAATCCATACAATATGCTCACCAAAGTGCATAGCATTTAGTGAACAGTAAGCTTTTTAAAAAAAAATACAAAGCTGTTTATTTTCTTTTTAAAAGAGCTTCCTATTAATTTTTGTTTTTTCTTTTGTTGTTTTAATTACTTTAAACATAATAAATGTGTTGTCTTTTACCTCTGGTTTTGATGTGCTGGTACTCTTATTTTTTTACTGACTCATGGAAAGGTTGTTTAATTCTTCAATGCTTGTACTTTTCTGTGGCATGCTCATTTCAACAGCAATTGTGTTTCACTTATTTTTCTGTTTCCTGTTGAACTCATACACTCTGAGTTGTGGCTGTTTCCTAAGGACATATTTTTGTGTTTGTTTTATGGAAGCTCCAGGTGTTTCAAAGTTCCTAGACCAAAGTTTATGTGAGATTTCAGCATCATGTGATTTCAGATGCTACAAGTACATGTGATATAAGTTTTTAAGGCTCTAATTTCTAAGTTACTTTTACTAAGAGTCCAAGGTAGACAAATGCTCTGCTTCTCTGGGTTTGACGGGTTGTGGGTTTTTATTTATTTATTTATTTATTTTTCCTATGACACTGACAGGCCTTTGAGAGCAGTATTTTCAAGCAAGGCTCTGAATTTTGCCTTCCAATTTTGTATGATCCATTGGCCACATCTGTTTCTGTATGGATATTTAAACCTTATCTTCTAGCCCTAGAGTTCATATCTAAATTTAATAACCTCCTTCAGCATCAGTTCAGTGAGGTGTTCTGGTTTTGAGTTCCTTCTTGTTTTGTTTTCCTGGCACTAGAGAATTAATCTCTCCTTTGAAATCAGATATATATTTAATTATTTGTATCATACTCTATTATATAATATTTGACATTTCTATATGTTTGCAGAAGGTAGATGTAAGTCTTTTATTACTTGAGTTTCCCATGCTGTCAAACCATATGTCTCCTAGTGCTTTTTTTTTTTTGCCTCAGTTTATTGAAGTTCAACAAAATCATGGAATTGTTCTTTAAGATTCGAAAGAATAAGAAACAACACAAAACAAAACAATATTTACTTGCCAGGCCCAGTGTTACATAATTTACTTATATTTTTCAACATTTGATGTTATTAATATTCTCACCAAATAGATAGGGAAACTAAGGCCCATGAAGATTATACCTGACTTTAGAGTCCATAATCATTCTGTATTACCTTAATGCATAAATAAACTCACTGAATAAATAAAATATTTAACTCTTACTAAATTTAGCAGGTAAAGTTTATGATAATATTCAAATACATAATATTTTCCAAACTCAGAGCCCTGTTCTCATTATTCTTAAGTAATTCATGTAGGCTTTATGTTACAGATTGGTATCTAGTAAGGTACAACTTTATATGTGCTTGTAAATAATGATTTATTCACTAATTTGTTTATTCATCTAACAGTTATTGAGCTCCTTTTGGATGCTAGCAGTGGGCTAGGATTTAGGACAGTGTTGCCTCTGCCTAGGCAAGAGGGATGTCTCTGTGATGGAAGCCCCACTCTGCCCCTCTGGTTATGTCTCTTCCTTTGAATCGAGGAATATATAGTTCCAGAGGACATGGCCAGTTGTTCCTGGGGTCTTCCTTTAGAAAATACTCTGAGTACTGGTAGAAAATTTCATGCGAAACCATTCCAGCCCATTCCCCAAGGCTGCCCTTCCAGATTTATGGCATCACCCATGGTGCACTTTCAGATTCGAGTGGTGGACATTTGCAAGTTTTGTAGACAGAGCCTGAAGGAGTGGCTAGGCATGTCCCCACATGTGCACATGGGTCATTCTCAGAGTGAGGTGGATCCAGAGGAAAGGGGAGATAAAGAGAAGGCCAGGAAACAGGAGAGTTCTCATGGCACCACCATATTCAAGCTAAGAGCCCTGAGGCTCTAAATTTAGACCTGGGCTTGCAGGCAATTATGCTGGTTGGAACATAGAAAATATTTTAATTAACAATTGGATGGCTTGACTTATAATGTTAACGTGTTTAGACATGGCATGTGGCCTTTCATTCGAACTCTTGTCCTGGGTTCTGCAGATGTTAGGAGCACATAGAATTCAGTTCTAGTATGAGAAACATTCTTACAGAAAGCATTAGAGTAAAATGTGGTAAGTGCCATGCAGAAATGTGCCAAGAGTATTAAGGAAATATAGGAATAGAACACTAATTCTTCTGCAGCTTCCATGTTAAGAAGGAGTTCACCTGGAGACATGAGGAAATTGAGACTGCAGATGTTTGAGATGGCACAAACAACAGCATGTGACTAGAAATGGGAAATTTAAGAGGAGTTGCATTGTTAAGGAAGGATAAGTAAATAAATATGTAAATATTTGCAATTAGCCAGCTAGAAGATGAGGCTGGAGTAGCAACTGACTCCACCTGAAAGGCTTTGGAGGGCTTGGTCCATTAACTGACTTTGTCCATAAGCATAGGGAGCCGTGACAGATATGGAAGCAAGTAGAGATGCAGTCAGGTCCCTGTGTCACCTGGATGTTGTATGGGATTGCAGGGGGGCAAAGATTAACCTGCAAGATCTGAGGAAAGGAAGTTTTGGTAGGAAGTTGTTAGTGAGAACTCAGCAGGAGTTGATGAGGCTTGGCCTAGGCCATAGTAGGATTGAGAAATGAGGATAGAATTGAGAAATACTAAGGATATGACATTGACATCATGAGTATGTGCTTCCGTTGTCAAACTGACAACTGCACGTGCCTTGCGAGGCAGTCAGTTTCAGGCTACATCTAAGTTAGAAAAATAGAATTGGCATTAGCCCCAAAGAGCATTAAATACCCTCAACTAATCAGAATTGATTTGATCCCCTTGGCTGGTACTAATCCTGTCTCTTTCACAAATGATGTTGAACAATTCACAAATGTGTCAAATACAGTCCTTTTTGCTTTAAGGACACAGGGACAGAATGAGAGAGGCTCCTGCCCTGAGACATCTTTTAATATTTGACGAAATGCTGTGTAAATATTTTCTTGTTCAATAAAACATATGCATATAGAAGGCTATGAATTGTGAGTAAAGGACTGGTGATTCCTTTGAATGGATTCTGGCCTTGGGAAAGGCATTGCAGAGGGTCTCTGTTTCCTTTGATTCAGGACCACTGTAGCCTCTGGTACCTGTGTGGCTGCTTCACCTATAGGAGGTTTCAGGTGAAAGGCATAGGGTTAGGGTAGGCAGCTGATTTTGATCAGTCCTCTTCATGTCAACATTCAGAGTGGCCAAGGCTCCTCTGTCTGGGGTGGCGGAGCAATGGAGCTGGAGATGCCCCCAGACTCCAATCGATAGTCTCCAGTGCAATTCAGTCCTGAGTTTGCTGCCTGCCCTTATCTCCGTGATCTAAATTCACAGTGCTTGCTTCATGTAAATGGCACTTTATCCAGCTGGAAATGTGAATCCTGTCATGAGCATTGGGCTCCGTCATGCTTATCAGAAATACATTATCAGGTGGGGATTAGACAGAGGCTGGTGCTACTGTGCTGTCCATGCCTGGAGAATAATGAATAATGAAAATTCCATGGACTGGAGACAAACACAATTGACAGGCAGGGGGTTGTTGGAGCCACCCTTTCACTCAGCTAAATGTGACACACAGAGCTCCTCCTGGAAGGCTTTCCACTTCATTCAGCAGGCTAGTGTCTGGGGGGCAGTTGGGGGTGTGTGTGGAAGGGCTGTAACCCCCGCCTCCACAGCCTTCCACCCTTCCTTCCTGGCCAGCTTATCTTTTAAATTTTCTATGCCCAGCCAAGGCGGCATTTTAGAGGGACCTGTGGAACTATAATCCCAGAAAGAAAAAAATATACAAATGCCCAAAGCCTTCCTCATGGAAACAGATGTCTGGGGAAGTGAGAGATCAATCATCTCTCTCCTCTGAGGAGAGCCAGGGTGAGAATTACCACAAGCCTTAATTATTTCAAACTTTAAATTCATCATTTTTTTTTTATCAGAATTGAGTAGGCTTTGAGAGAGGTGGTTAAAGTTCTCAATATAATGAAGTGTTTACAATAAATAGATCAAAGTTTATTTTAATTCCTCCTCACCCCCACTCCTCCCTCTTTGCAGGGAGTGGTGGCAGTGAGGACCAAAGGTGGTGAAATAACGTGTTTTAGCATGGAAAACAGCAATAATTGTAATAGCAATGATTACCTCTCATTTCACCAAAACAATGCCCTTCATTTTGGTATTGTAAAGGTGGAATAAACACGTCACAAAGCCCTATTTTAAAGAAAATGAAAAAAGAGAATGAAGAGGCTTCACACTATCTATAGTTTTTGTAACTGAGTAATGGTTCAGAGAGTCAGAGTTCTCTTATAGAGGGACATTTGGAATCAAGGGCCTGGTTTTATTTAAGTCTCATTTGTTCATACATTACTTCATATAGCAAAAAATAGGTGACATTATGTGATAGCCATTGGGCTGTGTACAGGCACGAAACGTGAAGTACAGCCATCATCTGCCCTTGGGAACTCAGACCTCAAGAGGAGAGAAGGCATTTCAGTAAAAATTGCAACCCAGGATGGTATATAAATTAAAAATTGCTGGGCTCAGGTGAGTTGCCTAAAATAACTATTGTGCTGGTCTTTTCCAGTTGTAATTGGGCGATCTTAGACAAGTCAGTCTAGCCAAGCCCCATTCTTCTTGTTTGTAAAATATCATTGTTGTCACCAGCTCCCAATGGCACAGGGTCTCATGAGAATCATAATTCCCCCACTCTCTGCCCCCTCATAGGCTGGAGCTTTATAACTCCTCACAGTTAATCCCAGGAAATGATGTGGTTTGAAAACGGAAATATCTCAAGTAAACATAGGCAATATCAGCAATATTTCTATTGCTCTGCTGCTACTATTTACATACTAATTACTGTGCTAGGGCTCTGGCTACAGGATATTTCACATTGTCCTCACAGAAGAGCCAGAATGTAAATCCCTTTCTACCCTGGCCCTGTTGTTGGTGTGATTTCGATGGTGGATGGCACTGTTCTCACTCCTTCAGTGTAACCAAAATATTGGCGGGTAGTTGTTCCAGTCAGCAGTCTAAGTGGGTCCTTGTCTGAGTGGCAGGTAAGTATGTGTATATAAGCCTTGGATGGAAAAGGTAGAAACAGAACTCCTGCACATCTGCTGCCTACAGCAGGCCGTTTCTACTGTGGTTCCTGCAAATTGATGCCAAATTCATTTCAATGAAAGCCACATGTGACATCTTGCATGGCAGAGACCAGCTCTCGCACCTGCTACCACACTGCTCTATTGAGAGGATCCCAGAATTTCTAGTAAGGGCACCAGCAAAGCAAACACAGCCCCTGTCATTCCATGCTGTTTGGTTTTCCTATTTTCCTGCTTTCCTGTTTTACACATTTATGAAGAAATTGAACCCAGTGGTCTTGATTACTTGCAAGTCCTCTGGAATGCCTTACTAGAGTATCAGAGATAATGCCCAGGGATAAGGCTTGTGTGGTCTAAGGCAGTGCTGAAGGCAGTGTTCGGATGGGCCTGTTGAGTTTACATGCCTGCAGCCAAGCACTCCTTAGCCAGATCAAGAGGGCTGATGCTGATGTTAGGTAATGGCACATTGCCTGTAGAAAACAGATTTGCTTTGAATACTACAGAAGATGCCTTTAGGGTTTCTTCTGTGTATATTGTTTCAGACTCCCTCCATCCCTTCTGATTTGAGCTCTTTCTCTGAGTCTTCCTTCTCCATGGAAAATATTGTTCCTTCTGTTTGGTTTTCTAAGTATAACCTCTAGGTTCAGGCCTAGACTCCTCTGCGGGACCACACTATTTTGTGAGGTTTATTTGTCCCAAAATTGCTCATATTAGTCCCTTTTCCTAAGCCTTCAGCCAAAGTATCAAATTCTGTCCTCATCATCTTTTTTCCAAACCAACTGGATGGATTCTCTTGTCAATTGAACCTCTTCTCATTCATGTTCAGCACTTTTTCTCAGCATCTGTTGCCTTTTATATCTCCTTACTTCCTAATATATCAATAGTCTATTTTTCCACCTTCTCATTTCCTATTTATTGTTTTCTTTTTGGACATTCATGTTCATATTTCACTGAGTTTATTAGACACTGCAGTGGTGAATGGGGCAGTCTTGGTCCTGCCCCACAAAGGCAGATATGCAATAAATCATTGCATAAATAAACAATTAGACATTATGTTGAGAGCTATCAAAGAAAACACAGGATATAATAAAACAAGAAGAAAGCCTAATTTAGACTTGTTGGGTCAGGGAAAGCCTCCCCAAAGCAATGAGACCCAGCAAAGGGAATGGCATGTTTAAAGACCCTGAAGCAACAGGCACATGCATGAAGATGAATAAATTCAACATGGCTGGCTCATAGCACATGGAGGGGAGAATGCGTGAAGGTGAAGCTAATGTAGAATGTCAAGGCCAGGTTGGATAATGCTCCGAAATTCCTGATAAAGACAGTGAGTTTGATCTCAAAGACAATGGGAGGCCATTACAGAAGCCAACGTGTGGCATATTTAAGAATGTGTGGGAGGAAGTGTTATACGTGGATTCTCTCAGACTATCTGGGTTTGAATCATGGCTCTGCCACATACATGCTATGCAACCTTAGATAACTTACTCAAACTCCCTGTGCTTTCACTTCTTCATCTTTATAAAACAAGATAATGATACTTTAAAAGGTTATAGTTTTGTAAGTTAATTAGATATGATGTTCTTTCCAAAGTGTCTATGCTGTAGAAGGTGATTTATAAATATTAGATGATAATGATGACGATGATGATGGTGATGACAATGAAATTTCAGAGATCTCAGTAACTTCTGTGTGAGGTGAGACTATAAGGGGAAGTTTGTGTCAGAGAAAGAGGGGAAGAGAGGAGACTAATTAAGGGGAAGTTCTTTCACTAATCCTGGAGACAGATGATGTTGTCTGGCATCAGGACGGCAGTAATGAGAATAGAGAGAGAAGTGCACAGATTAGAAATATATTTGGGAGACAGAATCCATAGGCTGGTTGATAGATTGGATGTGAGGATAAGAAGGAAGGGAGTGTCAAGTTTGATTCCCAAATTTCTGGTGAGATTAACTAAATGGATGGAAACACCATTTTCTGGAGGAAGAGTAGAATTCAGAGAAAAGAACAAGAGCTCATTTGGGACATATTAGAGATGCCTTTGAAATCTTTTAGTGGAAATGTGAAGGAGTTTGTTGGATATATAGGTCAGGAGCCCAAAAAGGATTCTGGCTGGGAGACAGACCTTTGGGTTTTTATCAGGTAGATTGGATTGAATAAGTTCACTTAGAACAAAAGTTCTATAATCAGAAAAGAAGAGGGCCCAGTACTAAGTTCTAAAGAACTTTAACGTTTAGGAGTTGAGCACAAGACTCTGCAATAGATAGAGACTTTTTCTGTTCAGCTATGAAGAGATATTCATAAAATATTCCCAGGGACTACAGAAAACTTTCACAGTGCTTACAGTGTTGAAGTACTCTTTCTTATCATCAGCTGACCTGATGCTCACAATGACCCTGCTGGTTAGATCAGTCAAAATTATTCTCTGCATTTTACAGATGTAACAACTGAATCTGGCTGTGTAATTTTCCCTCAGTAAAGATTGAGTTATTAGTAGAAAGTCTTCATAAAGAGTTCTTTGCTTACAACCAAAAGGATTCTCATCCTTTGTTTATTATTCATAAAATAAATAAATTTTGTAGTATGTCCATTCATTAGCAATGTAAATGTTTCTGTTTAGAGACTTCGTCACACTTGTATAGCCAGTCAAACAATTAAAATGTCTATGGCTAATGGTCATGTTGAATTTGAATACAATCTATTGATAGCATAATGTATGCTAGAATAACATCCCTAGTTACCAGAGAATATTGGAGGTTTTAGTCTAGATCTCTGGTTCTTAAAGTCTGGTCCTCAGACTGGCAGCAACAGAATCATGTGAGAATTTTTTTTGGAAATGCAAATTCTCAGGCCCAAACCCAGACCTGCCAAGTCAGAAACTCTGATGTGAGGCCCCACCACCTATGTTTGGCAAGGCTTCTGGATGTTGAAAACTAGACTTGTCTAGACTAGATGAACTTTCATTCTGCATGTTCCATGCTGGCCTCTCCATACACAGACTCTCCTCTCATCTGATAATCCCATAGACACTTTGAGGGGCTTGGGATTTAAAAGGCTTTGAAATTCATCTGTGTAACTCTGAGTGGTAGAGAGCCACTTCTGAAGACTGATAAATAGCAATGTTTATATATAAGAAAGGAAATGTATTCAGTTCGTAGACATTGCTGAATACCTACTATATGCATGTCTGGTGACTAGATAAAGGAATAGCTACAGGTTCCAACTTAAGTCCACAAATTACAGCACCAAAATCTGTTTTGTAACAATTTGCTCCCTAATGCAGCTTTTTCAAAGTGATCGAAAAGTCTTTCTAAATTATTAGTATTCCTGAGAGGTACAAAAGTTAAATGTTATTATCTTTACCTTCCAGGTGGATAAGAAAAGGTAAAGGGAACCACACTGGGAAGTGTCAGATGTCAGAATCAAAGCTATTCATTTTCTTTAGAAGTGACATTGAAATCACTTATTTTATTTGAATTATCCAAAAGATATCTATGGCTTTAATATCATTCCCCCATTTCTTTTCATTTTAGTTATTACCTTATATTTGTACTATTGTGTGCAATTTTAAATTAATTATTATAATCCAATGCCTAATTTTGGCTAGCACTTTAATTATGAAGTTATTTTAGCTTTTAGATGAGTTACAGCTAAAGTTAATGAACAGTATTTACTTTCATTAATGACAATTTTCATTACTCTTCCCTTCCATGATAACCACGTAGTGAAAGATTTCAAAGCTTGAGGAAAAAAATCTAATAAAGGAAAAATTCTACAGGCCCTGCTGGTCTCTGAGGAGAGCAGATGGAGATGGAATGGGACACACTGTGACACTCTGGAAGATGGGATGTTTAATTTTGTTTAATATTTTTCCCAGTGTTCATGTGAGCAGTGATTGCTAAAACCCTAAAACCAGAGTTCTATCAGGCACAGAAATTTGAGCATGGAATCCTGTGCTTATATAGCTCCAAACTCCCTGGATGAATTTTTAAAATTTCTATTATTTCACTGTGTTCTTTGTTTATATGATCAGGGATGAATGACTATTTGAAATATTTAGAACTGAGGTCCTCTTTCCTAGGTGCACATCAGAATCATCTATGAACTTTTCCACAAGATATACTTGCCTGTCACATACAGCATAGGCGAAGCTTAAATCTTAGAGATCAGGGCCAAGTCCTAGGCAGCAGTGTACTTCTGCTGCACAGAGTTGGTCATACTAGCCTATTGACATAACCTTTCTTTTTATCCTTTTAAAAAAATATTTTGCATTCTATAGATAATTTGGGTTTTATGTTATATATTTAATGGTGAAATTTTCACTGAATTTGGTTTTTGTTTATCTGTAGCTTTTAAATGAGAAAAAGGTGAATTTGCTGCTATTTTCTAGAATCATTTTGGCAAAGTTTTTTTTTTTTTTTTTTTTTTTTTTTTTTTCTGTAGGCTTCTCTCATTTTAAGCCAGGTCAAGCCTCATGGACTTGTACAATGTTTACAGGGGCAAAAAGCATGACTACTAGAGCCAGCCTGCTGTTAGAAGCCTGGGTCTGCTGCTTACTAGCTGGTGATACTGAGCACGTGTTTGACCTCTCAGGTTCTTTATGTGCTAATTGGAGCTAATAAGAGCCCCTGTACTGGGCTGCTCTGAGAAGTAAATGAATTAATACATGTTAAGTACTCTGATGGGTTCTTGGCACAGTGAGACAGATTGGGTCATTTGCTGCTGTGTAGTGGTCACCATTGTGACATCAACATCAGCATTACCGTTATTTATGAAAATGCTACCTGGACTCAACTTTAGTTTCTTTTGGCACAACATAAGAAATATATTTTTTTTCCAAGCAAAGAAATTATGTGTACATGACATTAAGACTATCATGTAACCAACTTAAAAGAAAATAAATATTTCAAAGAAATTATCATTGTGGAAATAAAGACCAACCAAAGGAGAACAAACAAAGGCTGTTTATTCAGAGCTTGCTATAGCGAGGAGGCAGCCACTATCACTTGTATTTGGCAGAAACTCAGAGAAGACCAGAGGAGTGAGAAATCTTTATAATAGAGGAAAAGGAAGGCTTCCAGTGTGTCCTAAGTGGAGGCTGTTGGCACGGGGTAGCTGTAGGTTGACTAACTACAGAAGTGGGGCATCCTATGCAATTGGCTAGGGATACATATTTGGCTTTCTCTGGTTGGTCCAAAGTTTGGAGCAGGGACAAGAATTAGGGAAATTGTCAGTTATTAATCTAGTCCTGGCCACTTGGGACTATTAAAGGGGCTATTATTTGTCAGCATGTGTTATTGGTAGAGATAGAAGCTTGTTTTCCTACAAGTTTTACCTATAGTACCCTGGATCCATCTCTGGGCTGGTTACTGTAGATAATAGGTTGGTTTCCTGGGTAGGTAGCTGCAGGTTGTGGGTCAGAGTTCTATTGTTATATATAGTCTGGACATTCAGTCTCCCATCATATTCATTGCTAGTATGCAAATACTAGTTTTGCTTCTCTGGCCCATCTGACAACTAAATCAGAGTGGTTGAAACTTCTATTTAGAAATCCTATAAGATAAAAATATCCACTGAAAAGTAATAAAGTTGCATTGATTTTTTAAAAATTATTCCCATAGCAGTTGCTAAATGAATAAGTATTTTAGATCAAATTGATTTCAGAGCTTATTTTAATGCATGGTGGTCTATTCTCCACTGGGTTTAAAGGTTTAGTTAGATTCACTTAGATTTTTAATAATTTTAGCTAACAAGTATATGCTCTTAAAGTAGGGGAGAGTGGTAAATTAGATCATTCAAAAGGATATATTATTAGGAAATGTGCTTTTGAGTAGTATTGTACCTTCATTTTTTTACCTAGAGTTTTTGCTTAGGATGTATTTATAACTTTACTTAGGATAATTTTATTGTTGAATTGTGTTCCTGGAAAACTTAGATAGAGAACTCCAAAATGCATAGTTGATAGAGATTAACTTGTTTAGGAATAAAATACGGCAAGGAGAAAGCCACCTAGCAAAATCAATAGTTATTTTAATATGATTATCCATTGTGGGATTGTTATAATGTGATATTTAAATTTGGCCTCTTGTGTTACAACTTATTGCCTTTGGGACATTAGTCTATTATGCATATGACTTAACTCCACTAAGGCAGAAGTTTCGATATACTGAAGGAGTGAGCTATGCCACATGGGAAATTTATAACTCTTGTCATTATGAACACAAATAAGGCCAAGTTTAGTAACTTGCGTTCAAATAGTATCCATTAATCCTTGGATCACCCACTCTGACTCTTTTGCTGTAACTTGCCTCACATAAGAAGATAGAGACTTTGAGACATTTAGAAATAAAAGAGATTATAGGGACACTCTCCCCAAACCCTGAAGTTGAACATAAATAAACTGGGACAGAAGGAGGTGAATTGACCTTTCCGAGTTTATAGAGTGAGCTAAGAGCAGATCTAAAAGTAGAACTTAGGTTTTTGCTCTAAGCTGTTATGCTTCCTGAAAGTGATGAAAATACATTAAATAGTCTGTGTATCATGTATTAAATGTGTGTATACACACATATTAATGGAATTATTCCCTGACACTTTGCTTCAGCCTATCTATTGTTATAAAGAAAATAAGTGAAACATTTCCCTCATTTTTAAAGAAAAGAATCTTCAGGAGAAAGGACTTTTATTCTTCTGAGGATAAGTTAGGGTAAATTTTGGCAAATGATTTGATCTTTATATCTACTGAATCTCAACAGTTGCCAAAAGAGTCAAGGAGCCAAAACCATGAAGTCATGTATAAATGATGTCATATCTTAGTATAATTAAATGCTTTTTCAGAATTAGCATTTCTCTGGCCAAGGCTACTGTCATTGATGAGCGCTCACTTTAGTAAGAAACATTCATCCTGTAGCAAAGAGAAGACTGACCTGTGAGAACAATGGGAAAGTTGGACTCATTAGCATAATCCATCTCAATTTGTGAGTATGGAGATGCCAGAGAGGGGCTGATGGAATGGCCTGGGCACCAGTGTTCAGAGCTATCTCCATGGAAACCCAGTTGGCAAGAGTGAACCATGATTTTGCAAGGAGATACACCTGCAGCTCTAAGTCTCACTGCATTTACTTCCTCCCCTTCACTTCATTTACATCTATATATTAAATTAGTCAATTTGTCACTACCAACTCTCTCAGTAGCCCAAGGTTCTGATCTAAGGGAAAATAAAACTTCCATTTCAAAAATTTGCAGAGACTCAGAGTAGTACAGAGCTATTGCAGATGAAACTAAGATGTGGCAGCCCTCTCTGAATTGAACAACTTAATTATTCTGGCTGTTTCTTCTCTGAAAAAAAAATATAGCAGAAGCAGCAAGCTATCTTGACTATTTCTGTCACTTGTCACTGGTAGAAGAAACTGTTGGACACTTTAGTTGTGTGTCTATATTCTCTGGGGTGTGTTAAATTTGTACTGAGATCTGGTTTAAAAGTTAACCTAAAGATTATTTTCCTGCTGGTTTCAAAAAAATTCCAATACCTCCTCTTCCAAAAAGCCTGCCTGTAGTATGTTCTGAAGAAATGACTAACTGTTGCTCTTGCCCAGACCCATCTAGGTGTGAAGATCCCAAGGTTGCCTTTCCCTGTTCTCCTTGGGTATTATTTTGATGTTAAATTTTAAAACAGTCCTAACTAGAGAGTACCTGATAAGCTGCCTCAAATTCTTTACTGGAAGGGACAGAACATAAGCAAATAAATAAAAAATGTAACATATACAGTTATAATATTTTTACATGTACATATAAATTTTCCCATTGACTCTGTTTACAAGCTCCTGTAGTCAGGAATTTAAAGCACATATACTTGGTATATCTTTTCTTGCTTACTGGCTAAGAAAATGTCATTTGTAATTATTTAGTTATTAAGAGTTTCCAAAATTAAAAAAAATTAAGACTGTTCAGCCCCTCTCACACTTGCCAGCATGTGGTAAAAATTAAATAGGGCTAAACATGCACATCCTCATACTCCCAATCTCTCTCTTACACATAGATTTGGAATACTTATTGATTTTCATAAAAATCCTTACCTGCTTACAATCTGGTACCTCTCAGATCTGTCCTGAGTCCATTCGAATCTCAGAACTAATGAATTTGTGGGATGAGACTAATGATTTTTAATCTATATATATTTTTTTGTCATCCACTGTTTTAAAATACCACAGCATCAAGCACAGGTCATAGCCATTTTTCCAGATATCAAGCTTGGGAAGGGGTGTGAAAGGGACATTTAGTAAAATAATCTTAAAGGGAGGAAAGAGGGGAAAACAACTCACTATTAATATACTAGAGTAAAAACTCTCTAATGTCTCATAAAAAAGCTGCTGTGCTTTGTCTTCCTATTTCTGGCACCTGCTGATCCTACTTAAAACTCCCTGTGTTTATTAAAACCACAGTATCTCACATACAATGTGGGGCTGAACTCTCCACCACTAATTAATGTGGCAAATTACAGCGAGCAAATGGGCTCATGTCCACGGTACGGAAGGTCAGGAGAAATGCACGCTCCTCTATTGTGTACCGAGATCCACAGTGTTAACTCTTGATAATGCTTTTTGATGACTGTTGTGATGACAGGTTTGAAATTTGAAGAAGCATTTGGCCCCTTCTTGGGACACACACACACACACACACACGCACACACACACTGCGTGCCTGCACATACACACTCCATTTTTTCTCACACACCCTGTGATCTACAAGAGAATCAGAGCAGCAGTTACTGAATATTAAATTAAACTACAAAAAAAAAATGAAGAAGAGGCAAGGAAAGTCAGCGTGCATGAAAACAAGCTGAAAAGGTTAAGAGCAAAAGGACAATCTTAGAACAGTTTCGGTCTGTCTGTAATGAATTAATCAGACCATTAAACAAATCTTTTAATCTAAAGTATCTCTTTCATTTCTGAACCCTGTAAAACAAAGTGATGGAGACTCGATGGCAGAATCTGCCATTGCTCCTTAATTTGTATTACACAGACTGGAGTTCTGGCCTCATTAACATTCTGCTGCAGTCAAAAACCACACATTTAGGCAGAAAGCTAGAGCAGAACAGTCTGGGGGACCCTGAGGTCTCTCTCAGCTTGATGGAAACCACTAAAAAGTTTCTTCCTCTTATCTATTTAACTATTGTCAGCCATAACTTGGAGAATATGATAAAATCACCCCCACAAAGGTACCTGAGTGATCTCACCCTTTGCAGAATGTACCTATACATCCTCTGAACCCAGTTTCAGAGAATGTAGGGATCCCCAGAAGCCCACCAATGGACTTTGAGGGGCGAAGCCAAAATTATCCCAATATCCATACTAATATTGTAAGGAAACTATCTTCGGATTCTTTCAGTAGGACATACATTATGGCACATTTCCGCTTAAAGGATTATAGAACTTAAGAGCAACTCATAGTGTTACTAATTGTATATCAGAATTCAATGATAAAAAGTTCAATTAAAATTTATTTTTATTTTTTTATCAAAGGGTACGTTGACAATGAAAACATTAAGTCTGAGAGTTGAGAAGCCTGGATCTAATCCTACTACTTCCAGTAACTGAGACTATGACTCTGGACAAC
The DNA here is from genome assembly GCF_902729225.1 of Pteropus medius. Lineage (NCBI taxonomy): Eukaryota > Metazoa > Chordata > Mammalia > Chiroptera > Pteropodidae > Pteropus > Pteropus medius. Next base: position 2,624,651 of record NW_024347862.1, on the reverse strand, counting down.
TTATCGAATTTCTCTGGGCCTTGATTTTTCTCATTTGTGGAACTGGATAACTTTAGAGGTCTATTTCAGTTTTCATTTCAATGTTCTTATTTGCTGATGATGCCATAGAGGAAGAGTTACAGTGATAGTAAAATGGACAAATAAGTAAAAGGCATAACAAAAATATAATTGCCAGAATGACACCGTAAAATTTCATAGAAAAACACGGATTAAATTACATCTCAATTTTTTTCTGTACAAATACTTTTCCTATCTGTATAATAGCTGCTATTTAGTTCCTGATTGGCATTTGATTTTTTAAATTTTAATCTCTTACGTCTCTTTGTATGGTTCCTACTGCCAAGTAGATGCTCAAAAAATATTTGTTGAATGAATAAATTAATATGTAGAGTGAAAAATAAGAGAAGAGCTGAGTGAGCTCCAATGGCAGTATGGGTAGCCAGGGACCAGCACAGTGAGGGCTGAAAGGCCAGTTCAGTAGAGTTCTTGAAAATTGTAAGTTTGTAGGATCTGTTTGATTAATACAAACAGGGAACACTTGGCAAGCGGAATGGATAAGGACACTTTCTTTGTGGGAAGCTATAATGACACAACATGCATTCTCTCCCTGGTTTATCTAATCACATCTGCATTTCAATGCCACCGCTGTCTTGTGAATCTCATAAATTATTGTTGGTCAGCCTTCCAGGAGAACACAGACCTCTCTCTTCTTTCAGGAAACAAAGAGGATGATTGGCTTAGGCCTTCCCTAGAAGTTGCTGCTGCTCACCCTGATCCAGAGAAGGGGAATGCTAGATGGAAAGATGGGAGCTTTCTGTTCCTCGAGTAAAAAGAAAAAAGGGAGAGAAAATGTTTATCTTATTGGAATAGAAGAACTAAGCTAGCTTCAAAGTGTTATGCTTTTAAACACTCATCTGAAACTACAACTGTGAGACCAGATTCAAATAAGGAAGCTCCTTTTCCCAATTAGCTTGCAAGCTCTGCCTCTCCTTCCTGTCTCCACCTCTTTTCCCATTCTTTCCTCCCCTTTTCTGAATCTAATAAGATTAAGTGGCCCATTTATCTCCTCAGTGCTGAATTTTAAAGGGAACAGCTAACTCTGTGATCATATTATTAATATTTATACCCTGTCACTGAATGTTGACAGATTAATTATGCAACGTAGTATAAAAATCAGCAGGCAGTGTGGGTGAGCAATGGCAAGGTTCATATATTAATAACTCAACTGGGTGGCTGGCACATGCTTCAGGATGACTGTATGCTTCTGGAGCTCCACGCCCCAATCTGTCTCAGGTAAATGACCCATTGGCTTGATTCCACCCTTCTTATAATTCAGTGTACCACTTTTTTGGACATCAAAAAGTAATGTTCATTAAGCCTTTTTTGTACATATTCTAGTAATCTCTCTGAGAGTTGACCACCTGAGCTGGACAATCTGAAATAAACCATAATAAATGGTGCATATGTGATTGGGCAGAACAAGCTGAGGTTCTACAGTGGACACTTTCTGGACTGAGCTCTCAACTAATGGCACTCCGTTGCTTAGACTATAATCTGTGATTGATTGGTGAATAGTTTGCACATAATTCTCTGCTAGAGGACTTAGAGTACACCAGAGTGAATAAAATGGGTTCTGATCCTTAGGGAACTTTTAATTTAGTTGAGGAAGTAAGGCTTTAATTCAGTAAAGGATTATGGTCAAAGTTAATGTAAGAAGTCTTGACAACTTTTACAGATAAATATCGTTCTATCTTAATAAGTTTCTTTGTCTCTGGACCTCAGGTTCCTTTGGCAACAGTGGGGCTTTATAGAGTTAACTTTTACAGGACTCACTGAGTGCAGTAAAACAACTTTCCTGTCACAGACCTGGTGTCTAGGGTTGGCAAACAGCTGTTTGGTCTTGGGCAAATTATATAAACTTTCCCTACCATAGTCTTTGTAAAACGGAATGATAACATCAGCAAGTAATATATATATATATTTATATATATATATATATACACATACACACACACACACACACACAATATATATAAAAATATATAATATATATTTGTATATATAATTGGTAGATGTATACATAAAGTGCTTAAGCATATGTTAATAGCTGTAAAACGTTAACACTCTAAGAGATGTTCCTGAAAGAAACAGGGTGCATCAAGGTCACATGACAGCCTCTACTGTCTTAGATTTGGCTGTTTCAATCTTTTCTTCTCCCTGGCCTGAGTTAATTTGTATACTTAAAGAACAGCATTCTGTGGTTAAATATGTGGCCGGCAACATTTCTGCCATGTGGTACAGCCATTGCCTCATATTATATCTCTTTTTAAAACCAGGTACTGGCACTCTTTGAAAAAGGACAAGTAGCCCCACTGCATTCCTGAGCTTCTACAGGATACACAAGGTCCAGCATCATGGGTCATTTTAGTCGGTGCTGACTGAGAAACAGCAACGTTAACAGGGATAGAAATCACAGTGGCAAGATGTCTCCAAACACACCTGAGGAGCTTCTGTAGTTGCACTTGAGTGGTAGCCTGCTCCAAGGAGTGGTGATGCTATCTCAGAGTGCCAGAGATGCTTGGATGACAAATGTTATATGTGTAAATTTGTCATTGTCCCTCTCAGTGATTTTGTATGTGTGTGTTTGGTGGTTATTGAAGGAAAATAAATAGATAATTCTGCAGAGAGGTTCACTTAACCCAATCAGTTATCGGGTCACATAACAAAAAGCTGTTGCAATCACAACACATCAAATCAATTCTGGGAGTGATATACCTTATAATCACGCAATGCAAATAATCAAACCCAGTAAGCAAGCAAACCTTCAATGTCATCAAGCAAAAATCCAACCACAAGTAGCTTTGATAGCTTTAAATCAGCTCTTTAACTCTTATGCTCCAGCTGCAGTAGTCTTTCCAAGCTGATCTGGGTAGTTTAGCATCCAGAAAGATGCTACTCCAGTTAACAACATACTTTTTCTTAGCTCATTGGCTGATTAACCATTTAGTAGTATTTCAAGACCATCTCAAAATTAGAGGAAAAAGTAGTTGTATGTATAAAGAGACTGGTTTCCATATTAATCCTGACAAAGCTTCTCGGGAGTTTATTGTGCTGGAAACCATGTTAGTGGGGCTGGATTGGGGGAAACATAAGAAATACATCATATGGTCCCTACCCTTCAAAGTGAATTGAGATAAATAGCATGCAAACAGCCAATAAAAATACAGTGTGGTAAATATGATGCTATATGTAATGATCAATAAGGATTTGTTAATCACCTACTATGTTTTCATCCCTGAAAATATACACAATCCAGAGGTACAGAAAACAACAATCCTTGCCTTGAAGGAACACACAGTCTGCTGGAGAAATAGGACAGTGGAGAACATGGGGAGGCTATAAGGAAGGGAACATAAAGTGAAGTCCAGGAAAGGGGAAGCCAATTAATTCTGAATCCTAGAAATAAATCTCCAGGGAGCGGAAATTCTGTGCAAAATGTTGTGTGACAAATATTCATTGATAATCTCCCTATCCTTTGGAGTTGTAGGGGGCAAATCTTAACTCTATTTTGCAAATAGAGAATGAGAATCACCGAGTATCCAGAGTAAAAGAGAAGTTACAGAGGGAGCTAGGCTTTTTGATTTCTGGCACAAAGGTCCCATGTCATCACCTACTGGTCAGCACCTGCACAATGAATAAGCCATCCTATAGATTGAGGCAAAGTATTTGGGGAGGTAATTTAGTGTTTTTAAGCCATTAAAATGGCATTTAGTATAATAATAATAGATTAATAAGTTAACGAGAGTGAGGAATTATTTCAGCCCATGGATCAGAATGGCAGGGAACAATTGACAAGGCTGCATGTCTGGAATCCACCAGCACTGCATTTATACATATTGGATAACCTAGAAGGTGCCTCATTTAAAATGGACCCTGGTGAAGCTTAACATGGAGAGGATAGTCTGTTCAAAATGACCTACACTACAGGTAAATTTGACAGCATGACACAAGATTTATCCAGACAGGCTGTGTTGTAGGACACGATTTGGGACCAAAAATCTTTGAAAGTCAAATCCTTACTATTATTTACTATACTATGACTACAGACTAGTACGTACTAAGAATAGAGCCTTTTCTCTCTTCCTCTTTACAAAGCTCAATTAAAATGTGCATGCGCAATAATCTCCCTGTTCAGAGCTCCCGTGGCGATTGATAGAGTTATTTCTAAGTATGTTTAGGTTCAGTGGAATCACTTAACCCATTGTAGGACATGTACAGACTAGAAAGAAAGAGAGGCAATAAAAATTAAAAAGCCGGAGGAGGCAAATTACATTCAAAAGAAAGGGATACAGAGAAACTTGTGCTCATGGCTGACAAGAGTGAGAGAGAATGGAAACAGGTTCTTTGAATTGTGCATGATGCCCATTTTCAAAGTGAAGAAAGTTCTAGTATCAGGGTGAGGAACTATTTTTGATGTAAAGCTCACTACATGTTTACCAATGTGAAGGTTAATTGTGAGGCAAGAAAATGCCACCATGAGGCTTGAGGCTTTTCCATCGCTGTTTTTTGTCAGTATCTCCAGGAACCTGCAAATACAGACGAGGTCCTTTGATAGCCACGTTGGCAGCCCACGTCCCTCACTGAGATCCGGCAGGTTAATGTAGCGCTGCCAACCCTCCAGACTGAGGCAATCAGAAGCACTGCTTGATAGAAATAAAATGAAATGTGCTGGAGAGGAGGGGGAGAGCCTGTGGTTGGTTTTTCAGCTACTGGCAAAGCTCTCTTCAAATCAAACCCTTGGTGGAAGGTAGGTATTAGCAGAATGGCTGAGGGGCACCTGCAATGCTGAGATTAATCCCCTTTTTGTTTTCTTTCGGGTCTATCTAGGCACTGCTGAGTGGAAGAATTTATGTTGGCCTCCTTCCTAGAAGGGAGCTGCAGGCTGAGAAAAGAGAATGTGTCATCATATGTCACTTCTCAGTGCGCCTCTGTCGTTGTCTGTCTGTCGCTCTGCCGCTTGCTAGGTCTCTGCCCCTCCCTGCCAATCATACTTTCTTTCTGCTTCTCTGTGATTTGTCTCTGTGTCCCGAATTCTTATCTTCTATCAGAGCAAGGCAACGACAATGTCTGATAACAGAGCCCCCAGAGGTATTTCTCTTCCTTTCTCCAATGCAAGTCAGGTCAGACTTTCAAGACAGGCATTAAGTGACTAAAGGGGAACTAAGCTGGGCTTTGATCACTCTCCAGCTTTGAGCCCAGAGATTCTGCCCATGTTATGCATGTGTCTTTTGCAAATTAGCTAATGCTGTGGGAAATATCCCTTGGGGATCAGTTTGAAATGTAAAACAACCAGATCTCTCACAGTGGCCTTCAATGTCTTTATTTAAACAGTAGAGTCATTTTTTCTTTTTAGAAAATAAAATATTATTTACAAAGTCGATGTACGAAACAGATAACGATGGACATACTCTGATTGTAAAGGGATAGGTGGGTATTGGGGAGGCCTGGGGTCTGTCCAATGAGCCTCTCTACCTCCTGGGATCCCCAGAGCCACCGCACATACCATTGTGAATGTGGTGTGTCAGCAAGCCCTGCTCCCTGGGGCTGTGACATCCTAGAGGAAAGGGCACCTTTCTTTCATTCACGCGAAGGTACCCTGTGAGCTAGCAGAGGCCCTGCCTAGTTCCTGAAAGGCGCTTTGATTCTCTCGCAATCCTATGTTCTAAAGTAGATTTTCACAAAGATATGGCTCTCTCTCCTGGTATATATCTATTAGTCACCAGGATGTGCTAGGCACCATTTCGTTGAGTGTATTTTACATGCATTTTCCAGGCAGGTAGTAACTATGGTACAATTTTAAATCTCAGAGCTTTGATAGCTCGGTTCTTACTCTTCCAGATAAAGATTTTGGCAAAAAATAATAGTTCTTAGTTATTAACTATTCCTCTTCTTGCTATATAAAATAGTGAGTTTATCCCAGTATTCTATCTTCCTCAATTATTTCATTTCCCAGCAATGCAAACAGTGTATGCATTTTTGATCTAAGAATTAATATTTTGGAAAATGTCATTTACCCTCCAGTGGCCATGCCCCAGGTAGAATTTTGGGCTTTGGATTGCGTGGCTCAAATCCAGAGAACAGAGGGGGTACTATTCCTGGCTCACATGTGAGCTGATTCAACATCCTGCCTAACTGAGCACAGCTATGCTTCATTTACAAGAAGAGGCAGAAAGCTCCTCTCTCATGTGGTGTTAAATAGACTCGAGATGTAACCCTTCTTTTCTAACAGCACAAAACTCCTCCTGAAGAGTCACCTTGAGGAGCTATAGTTTCATGTGAAGAATCACTATCTGCATAGTTAAGTCAGAGAACAATAAAAAAGAACTCTGAGTTTATAGTCTGTGCATTTTCATTGACTTACTTAATCTCTGGGTTTTTGGAGAATTATATTTCTTCTTCGTTAATGTTAATTGACGAAGTCTCAGAAACTTACTGGGGAATACGGCATACACGGAAAATGCTGTGTGCATGAAAGATGCATACACACATGTATAGATATTAATGTTTTTATTGGGAATTTGAGTCAGGAATCTAGAGAGCCTACATATAAAAATAAATAATAGTAATAGTGTTACTTGCTCATCTTGCACTTCTCACCTATTTCTTTTACTACACTCAGACTCCATAGTAACAACCACTGATATATTAACTGTATTTCTTCTGCTGAATAATCAGCTAATTGATTTATTACAGGCGTGGCCTTTCTGCTCTCTGTTCCTTAGTATCCTGCAGTGAATTTTGTTACCTTCTCAGCCCTATTTATTGCATCCCCATTGCGCAAGTAACTGGAAACTTGGCACTAAGCAGATGGGGGAAAAAATGCATTCTATAGGTATCAAAGCTTAGTGGTTAAATGTCGATCTCTTCTGAGGTGGATGGCTCCCAAGACCCTGATGCTTTTTGAAATATGCTTTAAATAACCTATTTTTCCATGTGAACACAGGGCTCAGTGGATGAAGGTTGTTTTCAAGTAGCCCTCAAGGTTAAAGTTGGTTGCTCTTCCAGATGGTTTCTATCTAATGTTTTGGATTATGATATTGAACCGCCCTGTGATCAGAACTCCTAGTGCCAAGAATAACAAGAAGTGGAAGCCAGCCACAGCAAGGGCTGCTGCTCTGAGGGCATGCAGAGATGCAAGGGTCAAGGCCAGACCATATGGTCTATCAAGGCCCTGCTGCAATAACCCCAGGAAATACAAATCAACTCACAGAACTGCTCATCATCTCTGTTTCCTATCACGTTCATCACGGTACCCTCTGAGCCCCCTTTCCCTAACTCTTTCTTCTACTAATTTTTGCTATAGGCTTCTTTCTGCAGTAGCTGGTTTGATTCCAGCTGCCACAGTTTCTAGCAAGCTCCCCAGAAATTTGTTTCAGAACAGCCACATGGTTGAATGGTACAATGAAGCTGATAGGGCTCCTAAGTTACAGGTTCAAGGATGAGACAGGTTCAAAATTCACTGCAGGATTTTATTTAGCCTAGCTTTAAAGTAGGTGATTTGGACACTGTGGTGTTAGCTACCCTGGCAGGAAAAGTTGGTGTGAAATTGGTGTTAGCTACCCTGGCAAGAAAAGTTGGTGTGAAATAGTTCACCAATGAAAAGCTTACCATTTCTGAGTGTTTGACAAGCAAGTAAACCTTGGTAGTAAAGTTGTGTTTTTTCCTGGCATAGGGACCGGGTAAGAGGGGATCCAGGACTTTGACTTTCAATTATCCAAGTCAGTTCTGGGGTGTGCAATTTTGCATGTGCATGTGCTTTCATTCCATGTTTTTTTTTTTTTCCCCCTCCCTTATATGTTGAAGACGTAGTGCTCTGTCAACTACTTAAGTTAACGACCAAAGGCAATGTCTGCTTTTGGGTCAGGAACAGATATTGAACTGAGGATTCTGTCTCCATGACAGGTAGTGGGTCTGTGCTTTGGGAGCTTGTTGCAGCCTGATGAAGAAGAGGGTATTTTATCTTGTTGAGAGAGTGCGGTTCTAACATTAAATCACAACTTCTTGTCACTCCACTCACAAATCTGGATGTTTTCCTTTATGAAAACAATTCAGCATATTTATCACTTCTTTCATTGCAGACCCCCAACAACACAATGGGCAGACCCAATATGCCTTGCACCTCCTTCCTGTTCCCAATAGCACAGCAGCTGCCACAAACCCACTTGGCAGAACAGCCTCGTTACCCCAGGGAGCACTTACGGAGCTGACCTTAAAGAGCAATTTTGGTCGGAAATAGAGAGGTTCAATTGTTCATAAACCTGACATTTATTACTTGGAGATTCTTTCTCTACAGTACAAGCTGCTCTTTACAATTTTATCAAATAAAGTGCTCCTTTCATCAGAGTCCCACTTTCTCCTCTGGGCCTCCTCCTACCTCTTGCTGCTTCCATCTACCTGTGGGCTTTGCCTGGGGCAGCAACATAAAACTCAGGGGAAAGCCTGTGACTCTTTGGTGAGGGCTAGCTGGCTTCCAGTACAGAGGATGTGCACTCCTCTTCCCTCCTTTCATTTAGGCAGCAATTAGTGAGAGAAATGATAGATAATGATGCTTTTTGCACTTTGAAATGCATCAGCTTTTATCTGCTATTTCCTAGGTTGCCAGGGTTGACCAACACTTAGAGTAAATCTATTATAAGCATTCTGAGCCCTCAAAATGGTTAACAAATGGTAACAGCACACATTAGTTGTTTCTCAGGTCGAAGAACGAGAGAACTCAATATGAATCTATCTAGCTATATTATTTTAATGAACAGATCAGATCCCAAATTGTAGTGATCTCAATACTTCCCATCTTGATTTAATTGAACTCATATTATGGAGAATGAATAGGTGAGTGGTCTGGAGGCAGGGGGAGTTCAATATGTCACAACAAATTTTACAACATATTAATCAATAACATCAAATGGAGAGAGAGAATAGGAGGCAAAGGCATTTCCAAATTCTGAATCATAGATGGTCTATTATATATTCTAAACCTAGGAGAGTGGAGCTGTAGAAAACTGTCCTGCTCTTTTATAATCTCACATAGTAAGAAAAAGTTATGTACAGTGATGATTCAAAAACAATAATATAGAAACACTGTTAATATGCCAAAGCATGTATATATACCTTCATTTGACTTTTAACAGAGTCAAAAACCTTTCTTTGAGAATAAATTTGCTGACTAAAAACTGGTGTCTTCTTGCATCAACAATATTCGTAAGTCATTACTCACGATTTCTAGTTTGGATTTCTTAAAAGTCGGGCATGAGGGTAAGGCCTCTTGTTGTGAAGCAATCTGAGTACAAAATTCTTCTGGTCTTTTATAGTTTTTCCCCTAATTTATTAGTCTATTCCTACATCTACTTCAACTGCTGTTTTTTTTCCACTTACTGTTATTGAATCTTTCCAAAATATTCTACTTAGTTTTCATAGAAACAGCAGTTCTCTTTTCACATTCATATTGTATCAGTCTCTAAAGAATTTAGGTAAATTATGTAATTATTTGAAAAAGTACATCTGGTAAGAACAGATTTGGGAAAAGACACAGCTGACTCAACTAGTGAGTCATTAGTGAATGCATTAGTGCCCGAGGGAAAGGACTGGCACAGAACAAGAATTAAGCATGACGTGGACTTCAGACAGCATGAGTGACAGGAAGAATGAAGAATGCCAGTTAACTCAGTAGGCAAGTTAAGTGAGAGTTAAGCAGAAATTATCTATGAGAGCTTTTAGTGCATGCTTAACTTGAACTCAAGATTCCTGAATTCATGTGCTATTTTTAGTTATTGACCTCAGACAAACTGCAGAACCTCTCTAAGCTTCAGTTTACTCGTGTGTAAAATGAGGATATTGCTAACAAAACTGTGTGAGCATATACACAGACACTACCACTACCTCTACCACCAAGGGCTATTTTCAGAAAATCAAATAAACTAATATACATGGTTGCTCTGGAAACTGTAAATATTCTAAAAATACTTCTTTTAACTTTGAACTTTGAAACAATTTGAAACTTATAGAAAAAATGAAAGAATAGTACAAAGATACACCAACCTCTCAAAAGATTTACCCACTGTTAACACTTTGTCATATTTGTTTTAGTATCTTCTCTGTAGACAGAGAAGGTGGACTCATAGATAAGTAGGTAGATAGGTACATAGATGGATAGATAGATAGATAGATAGATAGATAGATAGATAGATGATAGAGTACATATGTACATGTCTTAACATTTTCTGATTATTTCAGAGAAAGCTACAGACATCATAACCCTATACTCCAACACTTCAGTTTCCTAAGGACAAAATATTCTCATACAATTATAAAAATTAGAATATTTAACCTCGACACAATATTATTATTTAATACACAGCTATTATTTTAAATTTTTCAATTTTTCCATTAATGTCCCTTATAATTTTTCCCATCAGAATAGGATCACACAATGCATTTAGTTGTCATATCTTTTTAGTCTCCTTAGCTTATCTTTCTCTTTCAAGGTATTGATGCATTTGTAGAATATCCTTCAATTAGAGTTTGTCTGATATGTCCTCATGCCTACATTCAGGTTATGCAATTTTAGGCAGGAATACCACATACATGATGTGTTCTTCTCATGTTAGGTAGCAGTCGATGCTGGTGTGTCTCATTGGTGGTAACAGTAATCACTTTGTTAAGCTTGTATCTGCAAGAATTTTTCACTGTAAAGTTATTTTACTCACTGAAATAATAATTTCTGGAAAGATATTTTGAGACTATGTGAATAATTTGCCCACTGGTTTTTGTATCAATTGATGATTATCACCTAAGTCAGTTGTTACTACTATGGTTACAAAGTGGTGATTTTGAAAATTCCATTATTATTCGTTTATTAGTATTCTACTGTAAAGAAAGGCTTTTACTCCTTCCTTTCTTCAGTCGTATGCTTATTAATTGTAAGTATGGGGCTATGAAATTTTATTGTATTCAATGAATTATAATTCTTCTTTTAAAATTTTTTTAAGTATTTATTTGTCTTGATGTTTAAATCATCCTAGATTTAAATCAGGTCCCATCAAGCTGGGTTCTGTTTCCTTCTGACATGTCCTCATCATTCTTTGAACACTTTCTTTCTTTCTGGCATAACAGATATTTTAGGCTCATCTGCTTTCCCTTCCCTAGTCTTGAAGTCAGGCATATTTTCAAGGAGCCCTAGTTCTGTTGAATCGGGTAAACCAGGATCAGAATACTTGTACTTGATGCTACTGAGGCATCATTGTTTCTAGAAAGCAAATTGAGGGATATACAAGATATCTTTTAAAATCTTTCTCTGGGATATTTTTTCTTCTTTTGCACTCATATTCCTCCTTGATGAGAAAACTTGTCTTAAATTTAGACTGTGCTCTTATCTACACCTAGAAAGATATCAACTCCACTGTTCTGTCTGGCTCCTCTGATAATTAAGAAGTAAAGATTGTTTTGAAAACTAAACTCAGGAGCAAACAGGGTAAGATGGTGCCAAAGTCAGGAATTATGATAAGGAGCTAAGCAGACCACTGTGACAGAAACTATTTATAACCCTTATCGATTTTCATGTCTTATGGTCTATCCAACATCTCAAGTTTAATGATACTACATTAATGTTCAAAAGTTCCTGAAAGAATTCATCTTCTAGGAAATGTTTTGGATAATAAAAAACATTATTAGATATTACTAATTATAATTATATTGTAGTTGCATTCATGGATTACTTTCTATTTTACTTATTACTCACATTAGCCTCCCTCTTGAAATCCCAAGACAACTGAGAGCAGAAACAAGATGAAGATCAAATTACTTTCACTGCTGTATTACTCTGAAACCCAGGGCTCCTGGCTTACAGTCTTGGAAGATCATCTTCGGCCTTGTGCCACTTTCATCATATCTAGATCCTGGGGCCTCCTTGGGGAGAATCTGGGTCAGTAAAGCAATAATTAGGTGCCCTCGCTCCTGCCTTCTGAGGAAGAGTTGTGTCCTGCTTCATACTCCATCAAATACAAAGGGAAAAGAGTGAGAATAAAAGTAAAAGAGGCTTCGGGACCAGTACTTGAAGGCAGGTGTTGGGCCCGCCCAAGTGGTACTGGCTGTGCAGAAGTCCTGGTCAAGCAAGAGAAGTGCTGCCTTGTTAGAATGTGGACTTGGCAGAGCAAGGGGAAAATACCAGGCTGCATTTGAGCTTAATTGCCCTTAAATGTGGCCTGAGGAATGCCAGGCTCTTACCAATCAGTGAAGTCAGTCCTCTTTCATTAGAGAAGAGTGAGTGAGAGAATGGAAATAGCTAACAGATGTGTTTATTCAATCCTGCTTTCTTCTGCTAAATAGAACAGAAGTCCTCTACGAAACACAGCAGGTGGAATTATAGAATAAGTATTTCTCCTAAACACTTACTATGTGCCCAGTTCTATGATAATAGAGTTTCATGCATTACTCAGTTTAATTATCATGATTTTCTTGTAAAGTATAATTTTATAAATTAATATCCCTGCTTTACAAATGAAGAAATTGATCTCTGGAGGTTAAGCCATATCCTATGGCTCACAGATGGAAAATGTTATCTAAATCCATGTCTTATGTCTGCATTCATGTGTTTAGACTTGAGGTCACCAATTTTAGGGAAGATTACTTCTTCAGTAGGTAGGATGGGGTAACCCAGTGAGGAAGGGATCACAGGCTGAGCATGTCCATGTTGGGTTGGAGGAAAAAAGCATTAGTGGAGATAGGAGCGTCTCAAGGTCAATTTGACTCACTCTTTACACTTCCACTTATGGCTGGACCTCAACCACCAGCATGTTAGTATCAACTCCTCATTCAGGGCTTACTAACAAAGAGAAACTGGTAAGTGGTATTTCTTTCATGCCCTTATGATTTTCCCCTCCCTCTTCAGAACATTTATGTGCTGAGAGATCAATGCCTCCTGCTAATCAGCTATCCAGCAGCTTAAAGAACATCTTAAAATACTTTTTAATTTCTTTATAACAGTGACTGTCATCATTCCTTTGAGTCCTAGAGATCTAGAGCCAAAACAAACCCTCTGAGACTGGAAGATTGTTGGCTTGATATTCAGAGATTGGTTTCCTTAACATTGGATTTTGGTCTTTGTGAGCAAATCAAATTTTCTTTGTGGTAGATGAGAGATGAGAGAGGGGAAGAAATGGCTCAGCAGGAGCCAGGGAGACACCAGCTTAAGGTGGCCATGTTCCTAGGGATGACAGCCTGTATACCTAGCTTGGCAGTGCTGTGTCAACATGACCTGATGATACTCTCTAAGACTCTACCACACAGACAGCTGTAACATTTGAGCTGCATGGTTTCTGTCTGCTTTTCTTCCCTTCCTCTCTTTCCCTCTGTATTAATCAGACATTTACAGCTCATGACATCAGATGCGATCATTATATGTGGCACTAGTGCTATCTTCCTAGAGATTTCCCCTCCTCCATGTAACTGTTCCTGACCTTCTAATTTAGATAATCATTTTTATCATAAAAAGTCACAGAGCAAGGGTGAAAGGGCGCCACTTTTCAAGTTAGGAAGACTTGTGTATAATTCTAACTCTATAATTTATTAGCTATGTGATCTCAGGAAATTATCCTAACTTTTCTAGATCTCAAAATCTTCCTCCATAAAATGAGAATAGTACTTTCAGTGCTGTTGGGTAGATTAAAAGAGGTAATAGATGTGAAGACCTTGATTGAATAGGTTCTGGTTCTCAGCAGGGTGCCCTGTAAATTGTAGTTCTTTTAATTAACATAGAAATTATGCAATTGCTAGTATCTCACTCATCCCCTTTTAAGGGTACAGATTTGATTTTCACAAGAACCATAGATAAGTTCATTATTTTATTTCTCATGCTACCAAGCACAGTGCCCCATGCATCACACACAATGAACACAGGTGTTTAAAGTGAATGAGATAATTTTATAGATATTCTCCTTAGCATAAAGTGTTAAACAAGTTTGCATTTGGTGGTGATGACAGTGATGACGATATTAATGATAGTGATGATGATACTGTCAACAATTTATTCTGAAAGAAAATATAAGCCTCAGAATGTATATGTTCATTGTATATCTTTGTCTTGGCTGCCAAGAAACCTAGATTAATTCAATATTGAAAAACACTATTTCATTCGAAGTTCAGTTATTTCTCATCTTTTAATCACTTCTTCTTTTTTGTCCTTATTACAATGATCCTGCTCAGAATGTTTTCATATTGAGGCATCTCTAGTATCGTATTATTTGAAAAACTAGATGAGAAAGTACACCCACATGCACAGTCCCCACCCACACATACAATTATTATTATGACACTGCATTCATTTAATTAATTCATGCAATTGATTCTTGATCCATGCAACCCTCTCCAGAGTAGTCATGGGGAATAGATAATGAATTCCATTTGGACCACAGCATCTGATTGAAAATATATGCCTCAATCTGAGCTTCTAACAGTCCATTTATAAGATCTCAAAGAGGAGGTTTGGTTTTTCAACTGACTAGTTAGACAGGGAACAAGATGTTTCCTGCTTTTGCCTAGAAGATGGACAGACTTCCTTCTGTATGCCATCTGCCACCCACTGTGGCATGGTTATACTACAGCCATCCCACTCTAGTTGAAGAGTGGTGCAATCCTCATCAGACACACCTGTGCTCTGGAGATATATGAATGACTGTAATTGGATGGTACCTTATATTTATGCTGTTGTTTTGTTGGTGGTTGTTGTGGTTTTATTTCAACTGTGGACTTTGCAAAGTTTGAACAAATCAATTGTAAAATATATGTTTGAGGCAATTGGAGAAATTTAAATATGAACTGCTCATTAGGTGATATGGACATTTGTTGATTATATAAGGCATATTAACTATATTGTGTTTATGTAGAAACATATCTATTTTTTAGAGATTCATACTAAATATTTATGGAAGAAATGCCATATGGCTGTAATTTACTTTAAAATATTTCAGGAAAAAATGATAAAGCAAATATGGTAAAATATTAGGAATTTCTAAACTTACATGATAGGTATAGGACTGTTCATTGTATATAGGTTGAACCATATGGCTCTGGCAATATTAGATCTTTTTTGACCTAAGAATAGCAATTTCATATGATTTAACTTTTTCTGGTCTCTAAATTTAAGTGTATTTGAATTTTTTAATTAAAACAACCACAAAGTGTTTCTATGTGTCTGTAGGAAAAATTCAAGATACTTCAGTATAGTACAAAAGACCGTTAGTAGCCTGGTCCCCATGCACCCTTCTCCAATATAGCTTGTTCCCTCCCACCCCACCCTCAGAACACTGTGGATGAAGCTTTAGCTGAATATCCTTCTTTTGAACTGCTTGATTTTCTTTAGCAAGCCAAGTCTTTTCCTGTGTTTTGCTCAAAGTGTCCCCTTTGCCCAGAACATCACACTTCCACTTACCCTTCTGACAGCTACTTGCATCCCAAACTCAGTTCATAGGTCATATTAATTTTGAAACCACTTCTGAGTTGATCCCTCCCTCAGTTTCTTCCTCTCTTGCCCTCTATCACCCCTCAGCCTCCACCCCAGTAGAATTCCCCAGTGCTCATTTTGCATGATTTCTTGAATGTTTGTCAAGGCTTCCCCCCAATATATTAAATCCCTCAACAGCAAGCGTGATATCTTATTAGTCTTTGTATCTTCAGGAAGGGTAATTTATTATTCACATTAAGGAGGCTAAAGCTAAAGTTCTGACATTCTACCTGCTCTGTGTCCTGTATCTGCACAACAGTTGGTTGGCCTGTCCTCAGAGGACCTGATGTGCTCAGTATAGGCCACAAGATCAGACACTAATGAATGCCTTCTTGTTGAAAGAACATGCAATGGTGGGTTCTGACTGAAGCTAGGTTTTCTTTCTACTTGCCACTTAACATGGCTCTATTTTTCCTGATAGGCAATAAAATTACAATATGTGGTCACAATGGGGACAAGTAAATATGTAATCAAAGGCACCTAGGAAATAGAGATTATCTCTCCCCATTGTGACTCACTGGAGACAACCCTGGTGGGTTGATAGTTTAACAGTAGGTTTTCTGAGTTCTTCAAGTTTTCCTTCCTCGATAGGTGTTTTCACTAATCATACCACCTAAAATGGTTTTACTTCCCAGGACTTGTGCTGTGTGTGCCAAGTATTCAACTAACAAGTATTCAGCTAAGCATTGATATCTACATTTTATGTTACTTAGCATACTGCAAACTCCTTGAGGGCATGGTTTATAATTTACTAAATTTTATTCCTTACAATGTCTAGCATAGTGTTTTATCTAGAGTAGTAATAATAATACAGATAACAATAGCAACAAAACTTATATAAACTTCTATGTACAATATATACCCTTGTTAATATTATATCTATATATGTATCTATAGATATGTAGATAGAGGTATGCATATTTGTTAATTTAACCTTCATATTTGTTGGTTCATAAATTGAACCCCATACATGGAGCTTGAAGAGGGACCAAAGAAAGAGGCAGATCACTCCAGATTGGTAGGTAGCAGTTTTAATAAGCAAAGGAACTTACTTATGAGGCTTGTCCTCTTCTGTAAGACGGGAAGATCACACTCACCTACCAGAATCTTGAAGTTCATATAGAGGCCTTCAGTAATGTATACCATCCAGATGGTCTCAACAACACATTACCCTCTCAAGGCTGTGTCCTTTGGGCACCTTCAAGTGTGAGGAAGGCAACTGGAATGCACATTCTAAGGACAAGGAAGGGGGTGAGGAGCCTCTGGTTGCCAGACTCTAGGTCGCTGGTCAACCAGCGATTATGTCCTCTTGATGACCTACTCCAGCAATATTACCTATAGGGCAACCACTAATATTAGCTATATTTTATGGATGAGAATACTAAGAGGGAACAAAGCTTAGTAACTTGTCTCAAATTATTCAATTAGAAGTAAAGGTGGGATTAAAGAAGGTTTATTAAATGTATATATTTATATATTGCTGAAGAGTACTTGTATACAATGAACACTAAATTTACATTGGTCAAATTAGGAAATGAATGGAGACAGTTATATTTTCAACAGTACTCTCCTAGTATATTGTTCTGCATCTCTCATAATATTCAAGAATACATTATGGGAATGGATGGGAATAAAGAAGATAGACTTTAAATTAGAATTAAAAATAATTATTTAATTGCTCAACATGATAAGTGCTCCAAAATAGAAGTGCAGAGTGTGGGAAGAGTCCCTGAGGTAGACTGGAAGCCAAAGAAAGAGGAAAGAGGAAAGAGGATGGCTTCTATGTGTGGCTGTAAGAATATCCAAGAGTGAAGGGGAGAGTGGTGAGTGGAGAGCTAGGTGGGCCATACTATGTAGAGAACTGTAAGGAAAGTGACCATGCAATTTATCATACAAATTGGTCTCATATCAGATAAATGAAATGTGAGAGTTATAAATTATTCTACTGGAACCACAAGTCATGAATGGATGCAGGGAGCCAGTAAGGTAGCTATTACAATAATCTTAGAAGAAGATTATTAGTAGCTATGATTACAGAGGTGGTGATGGGAATAAAGAAAATTGGACACATTCAATATATGTGAGAAGGTTGATTCAACAAGGCACAATTGAGAGACTTAAACAAAATTATCAGAAACTTCTCAGGAAGTAGATTATCTACCTATTTATCTATCTATCTATCATCTATCTATCATCTATCTATCTATCTATCTATCTATCTATCTATCTATCTATCTATCATCTATCTATTATGTATCTATCTATTTAATAATCTCTATCTCCCTGTGGAAGCTGCGATTATGGCAAAATTCTTTAATATATGCCAATAAGAGAAGAAAAAGCACATCTAAACTTAGACTGAAAAATGATTTTTTTAAAGCAATCTTTAGGTTGGAGCTAAATTTTTTGTAAGGAATAAGAGAGAATGTTAATGAATCTCTTACTCAGGGCTCTAGAGGATCAAGTTCCACAGATTCTTTATTTTCTTTGGATTTTAGTGGGGGAATTTCTTACTATTTAGTTCTATGGCAATGAATTGCATTTCTCTCCAAGGCTCCTCAATAAACAATTTACAGTGTAAATATATTTGTTGGCATGCAAATCACTCTGCATTATGAGTCTTGATTAATATTATAATGTGTTGATGAAAGCCTGTAAGTGGTTCTTGGAACTAAGGTTTCAGACAAAGATATGCTGTTTGGGTGCAGAATGTTTGTTGAATATTAGATTAGGATTTTTGTTTTGCTTCTCTCTCTCTCTCTCTCTCTCTCTCTCTCTCTCTCTCTTTCTCTCTCTCTCTCTCTCTATCTCAAGGAGATACTTGGTATGAAGTTATAACAAACTTCAAAATACACAATTAATTAACACAACCAATCTATTGCCCTAACTGCACAAAACACTGCCTGATCACATCAAGGCTGCCTTTGAGTGTGTGGGCCCTTTGATTCAACTGTTTAGCCTCTTGCTCACTGACAACATCCTGTCTCTAGAGAAGTATTGTTCTGTAGCATTGTGTGCCATTTAAATACTGTGCGTGCATGTGGGTTGATTAGACTGTGTGCCAATTCCCAGTCTGCCCACTGAAATGCAGAGATAGAGTTACTGGGCTATGCTTTTCTGAAGCCTGGTTTCTCCTTTTAATAGTTGTAAGCACAAATGCTGAGAAGCAGAAATGATGCACTCTCCACCTCGAGTAATTCAAGTATTGACTGGCACTTTTCTTTCACACACATAGCTTGAATAAACAACAATTCAATGGCAAGAGCACAGACTCAGAAAATGAGCTGTGATTAAGAGCACAAGGCTTCAAATGCAGGGGAGACTTTGTCAAATTCCAGCTCTGCCACTTAATAGCTACCTGACCTTGGCTAGGTGATTTCGCCTCTCTAAATTTCAGTTTCCTCATTTGGGAAAGGGAGTTAATAATTCCTATTTCTTGAATTTGGAGTGAAAATTAAATGGGATCATGGATTTGAAGTCCTTTCCTGGCCAAAAAAAATAAAAATAGTGTTCAGCAATGAAGGCTCTTGCTAAAAGTAGATCCTCAGCCTCTGGTCCCAACAACACTAAGATAATAAATCTAATATTTGACCGAACTCTTCCCAAAGCTTGTGGATTTTAGTATATTCAATCATCTCCAAGTCCTCTCAACCAAGAATTTTGACTCTCATCCACAATGTGCTCTCTTACTAGAAGAATATCTGAGGTTTTGTTGTCAGAATGCTTTAAGGAGCATATTGAACCTCTCAAGGGCCAGAGTGTCTCTCTGGGTATGCCAGAACACAGAAAGGAAACTCAAAACAGAGCCAAAGGTCATAAGAATAAAATAAGGAGATGCCAAATGAGGTGACATGGAGGAGTTGTGTTTGATAAAGGAAGGTACAATGGAGATTGAATTTTGACCCAAACTAGATGCATAGGCATACTTAGGTTTTATTCTTGTCTTGTGACTCCCAATACAGAGAGAGCACTTGAGAACATATGGGCTCTATTCTCTAAGCAACTGGTGAATCACTAAAGCCTCTTGATAGATTATGTTGCCACAAAACGAATGTGAATTACCTACTCATAGGAAATATGCTGTGTTAATATCCATAAGGCAAGTCGGGAATGACTTTGGTGGGAGGCAGGGTAAGATTTTCCCTTGCAAACAACATTCTGTATTGCCAAGGTAGGTATTCATCAGCATTGTTTCAGCAGATGAACATTTCCTATTTTCCTTTTTTTCATTGTACATGGATTTGTACAGAATATTCAAATCTATTTCTAGACAAATAATTAAGTATACATAAGTGAAATCCAATAAAATGATCTTCAAATCTCTAATCTTTTCTTTCCTTATTCTTGGCTTGCTCTTACCTCACTGAGACATGGTTTCCATCACAATAAAGTATGTACACACCCTTGCCACCAAATCTACCAGCCAGGTACTTTGCCTTCTTTTCTTTTGGATAGATAGCTACAGGTTGTTTGTTTGTTTTTAATCATAGGCTGTGCTCAGAATTCCGTCTCTTGTAGTTGCTACTTCCTGTATCATCAATATTCTTTCTCTATTAGATTGTTTACATAAGCAGCCAAATATATATGCTAATATTTTCCACCTTCAAAACATTTTCTTGATCTTATAAGTATCCCCCAGCTACCACTTCATAGCTCAGCTACAAGTTACAGAAAAACTCCCAAAGAGAATTTTCTATATTCATTATTTTCATTTTTTTTTATTGAATTTTCTCTTAATTAAATGTACTTAGATCAGGCTTCCATTCCATATTAGTCTGCTTAGGGTGCTATAACAAAATACCATGGAGTGGGTGTCTTAAACACAGAAACTTACTTCCTCACTGTTCTGGAAGCTAGAGGTCTCTGATGTAGGTGCTGGCTGACTAGATTCCTGGTGAGAGCTCTTTTTCTAGCTTGTAGATGGCCACCTTCTCGCTGCTCCTGAATTGGCAGGGGAGGGAGGGAGGAGGGAGGAGAGAGAGAGAGAGAGAGAGAGAGAGAGAGAGAGAGAGAGAGAGAGAGAGAGAGAGAGAATGTTCCCCATTGTCCCCCATTATTTTTTCTTATAAGGGCACCAATCCTAAGCCCCCACCCTCATGACCTCCTCTAACTCCAATTACCTTCCAAAGACCCCATATTCAAATACTATCACACTGACGATTAGGGTTTAAATATATGGATTTGGTAGGGAGGAACTAACATTTAGCCCATAACATATACCTATCTTTTTATCAATATTGCATTTGACAATGACAATAATGACTTCCACCTTACCAAGTTTCATTGTCCAGTTTTACACAAGTTTCACTACTCATTATTTAAAACTATTTCTTTACTTTGTCTCTGGGACACCAACCATAATGCCCTGGTTTTCTTCTTACTATTTTTTTTTTTTTGCCTAATCTTTAAATGTTGGCGTTCTCTGAGCTCTGTTCTGATTCTCTTTTCTTCTGTCTCTGCTAACTACCTAGGTGACTTCATCCAGCTTCATGGCTTTAAATTCCATCTGTATGCTGAGGATGTCCACATTTATATATTTAGCTCTGAACTACCTCTTGAAATCCAAATGTGTATATTCAGCTACCTACGTGCCTTCTCTATTTAAATGTCTAACAGGTTTTCCAAATCTAACTTATCAAAAATTAACCTTTTAGGTGTCTAGATTGTCATATCTCCACCACTCACTCAAATATTCTGTCAACCTGCTTCTTCTTCAGTCTTCCCTATTTCCTTAAACAGTAATCCTGTTCTTATTGCTCAAGCCCCAAAACCTAGTTCTTTCTTTGATTCTTTTTTTATATCTTACATCCAATATCTAATTCATCAACAAGTCCTATCAGTTCTGCTTCCAAAACATATTCAGAATCTTTACACTTCTTAGCTCCTTCATCCCAGTGACCCCAGTACAAGTCCCCACAGTCTCTCTCCTTGACTGTGGGGCTTTCTCTTTCTGGTCTTTTTGCTTCCACTCATAATCCCCTTCAACATATATCTTCTCAACAAAGCAGGAGAATAATCATGTCAAAATATAGAGTAGCTCATGTTTCTTCTTTGTTTAAAAACCTCATAGTAAAAGCCAAAATCTTAACAATGGGCTGCTAAGCCCCACAGCATCCTTCCTTTGACCTCTCTGATGCATCTCCTCTCACTCTCTCTGGCATTCACCCTCCTTCAGTAACATCAGTCTGCTTTCACCCAAGCACAGTCCAAATTCAGGCCCTTTGTATCACCTTCTGTTCTGTTCCCCTGCTTTATTTTTCTTCATAGCACTACAAATATTTCTATTTTATTTATTATTTAAATCCAAGTCTGCACTAGAAGAAAAGCTCCATAAAGCTTTGTTATGGTCATTATTGTTTCTCTAGCCCCTAGAACAGCACCTTGGAGATAGTAGGCATTTAAAAATATTTATGAATGATTGAGGGTTTAGAAAGAGAGGAAGATGCAATCAGCCAATGGGATTCCATAAAGCCAGCTGGAAGTAGAATCAATGTGGCTTATGAAATGAACAGAATTCCAAAATGTTGTGTTATTGTTACAACAATTCACTAACACATTATACCCATCCTAATCAGTTTTGAGTACTCTCAGGTTCACTTTTGCTTTCAACCTCTTTCATTTTTTTCAAAAAAGGCAGGCAATTGTAGGGAAGAAAGAATATAATAGAGTGGCTAAAATAGAAATCTATTGGAGTAAGGTGAGTGTTTGATGTAGGATGACACAAACTCTTATGAGCACTTGCTTGCTAATCCCATTAAAATATCACTAAGTCATCAAGACAGCATATTGTACCCTCGATTAACCTGTCTGAAATCTACTTCAGAGAATGTATTCATCTTGACAGAACTAATACCTCTTTATTATCTGGGTTGATCTAGTTATCTTTCTATCTCTTTATAATTCTCCCTCTCTTCTAGAGTCCTGTCTTCTGAGGTCTTTTACCTGTGTCAATTAGTAAAATGCATCATCAAACATAGAAGATTTAAGAATTGAAGAAGATGCTCTGGTTGAGTGCACATGCTGTCATCTCTCAGTGGGCTTCTTTTGGTCACAAGGTTTAGTGTGACTGGATGGGATTTCCTCAGATCACAGAGTTACCAAGAATCCCCTCTATTGGGATCCCATTTGACAAAAAGCTAAAATTACTGGTCTCATCTATGAGAACAGTGTCAACTTTAAGGTCTTCTATAACCATGCCCATTATCTCAGTACAACTTTTTCTCCTTTGATTGTCCCACAATTACCTGTCACTCTTCTTTGATCAAACTGGCCTTTCTAAACCTACTTATTCCCAACTTCACACTTTGGGTTCATGAATTCCATAGCTGCCTGAAATAATCTTGGTTTCTTTTATGCAGCTAAAAATCCCAGGTCAAACTCAATTTCTTTATGAATTTGCCCTACACCACCAGCTCACATTCATATCTCTTTCACTGATAGTTCTTAAAAATAAGCCTCTTATTTTGGAAATTCATCATATTATGTTTTCCCTTTCTATTTAATTATTATCACCATAATTACAGTATATGTTAGCTAATAATATTAATAATAGCTATCAATATTATCTAAAATACACTTTGTTTACATTATTTTATTTAATCATCATCATAATTTAAGGCAGGATTTAAAGTTATTTTCATTTTATAAATAAGAAAACTAAAACTCAGAGAACATGTCCAACGTCACACAGCCAGTGTGCCAGAACAGATACTCATTGCCAGCTCAGTAAATTCCCAAGATCCTTATTCTTACCACAGGACTTGAGACATACCTGTCCTTGAAGGAAAGTACTTTATCATACTTCCTTTTTATTTTGTATAATCTCAAACATATGGGAAATCCTTAATGAATATCCACAGATCAAAAAATTTAAAAACCTACTTCTGTGATGCTACATTACTGAAATAATGTCAGTAAGAAGGAGGTTCTGTGGGATTCCTATTTTCAGATTAGTGTTACTGAG
This sequence comes from Pteropus medius, assembly GCF_902729225.1. Taxonomy (NCBI): domain Eukaryota; kingdom Metazoa; phylum Chordata; class Mammalia; order Chiroptera; family Pteropodidae; genus Pteropus; species Pteropus medius. The sequence continues at coordinate 2,601,135 of NW_024347862.1, read as the reverse complement.
ATGAGTAGGCTCAATGTGTATTACCTGCCATTGATTCACTCTGACTCCCATCTACCCTGTGAAAAAGTGATGTCCACAGTTTCCTGTCCTCAACACCCCTGCTCATCTCGCGTAGACTCATGTCTATGGCTCCTTTGATGGAGTCGATCTATTTTATATTCGGGTTTCCTCTGTTCCTGCTGCCTTCTATTTTTCCCAGTATTATTTTCATTTTCCAAAGAACTCTGCCCTCTCATGATGTGCCTGAAGTAGGACGGCTTCAGTTTTGTCATTTTTGCCTCCAGTGATGTTTCAGGTTTAATTCACTCTAGGACCCACTTATTCATCTGGAAGTCTAGGGTATCTGCAAAACTCTCCTTTAATATTATATTCCAAATGAATTATTTTTTCCTCAATGGCTTTTTTCAGTGTCTAACTTTCATATCTGTACATAGTAATTGAGACTATGAGTGTGTGGATGATCTTAGCCTTGACCTCTAATGACACATCCTTGCTCTCGGTGACCTTTTCTAATTCTTCCATCACTGGCCCAATTTTTCTTATGATATGTTCTATATACAGATTAAACCAATAGGAAGATAAAATGCATGCTTGTCTGACACCTGGGCCTATAGGAAACCAATCTGTCTTCCCATATTATGTCCTGACAATGATTTCTTGTCCACAACGTAGTTTACACATAAGGATGGGTGGATACAAAAGGCTTATCCAGATCTATTTTGTATAAAAGACCTAGTCCTAACCTTCTTTCAGCAATGTGATAGGCAATGCCAAGAAGGCAGCAGGCTTGATGGAGACAATATGAAATTTCTGAAGTTAGACAGACCTAGATTTGAAACCCAGTTCTGAAACATTGTTGGGCCTTGGGCAAACTTCACCTCTGAGAGTTAGGGGTTAGGTGAGAAGGAGTAAATGCAAATGAAAATAAGAATGATCTATTCACAGAGTTGTTTATGAGATTGAATAAGATCACTCGTGTAAATCCTTTAACATGGTTCCTGACATATTATTGGTGTTCTGTATTTGCCCTCTTTTATAAAAAGAGATCTTTAACAAACAGTTCCAAAATGGCAAATGAAAGCCTCAGGACCTTTGTTAGCTGTGGCTTTGCTCTGAGTATGACAGGGAGTCCTGTAATATATCATATCTCTCTTTGTATTTTTCCTGGAGCCAGGAATCATGGGGTTGGAGACGGGGACATATTCTGTTAGGAAAAAAAAAAAAAAACTTTATAGAAGCTTTGGGGAGGCAAAGTTCTGGGCTTCACAGTCCTTCAAAACAGTTATTCTTGCTCAGTTTATGAAGTTGTTTCCTGGGCCAGAGCTTTCTCATCCTTCATCTCTCAGAGCTAGATCCCTTAGAGTGGCAGCTGACAGCCAATATTATTACCTTTTACACAAGTCTCTTTCTAAAATGAGAGGTTTGAAGGCAAAATTATATTATATTTTGTTATATTTTTGCATTAAGTACTGTTCTCCCCCAGTCACAGGGCCTCTTAGCTAACCCTGAATGCCAAACTATCATCTCAAAGAAGTCACTTTCTCTTGGCCTGGCACCCACCTCCTTAATTACCCCACAGCTGAGCATTCAAGGTGAGCTTGCTCTGGAGACTGCAAAATCTCCAAGAGCCAGGAAAGTGGCTGGGAAGATGGAGAAAAACCCTAAAGAAAAAGAGGAAGTTTAAGACCATTGTCTTTTTTTTTTTCAAGACAGCAGTGCCTTTTGCAGCACTTTTAAATGGTTGCTAGGGAAACAGAGCAAGTGAGAGTAGAAAGGTTATATGGATACTGAATAAAGCTAATGCACTTTTTAAAAACACGAACTGACAAGTGGTTAAGACTCTAAAGGTTCTGGTAACATCTAATTTTCAAAGTTCCCCTTCAGAGCCTCAAGTACCTTGATATCATCATTAACAATATTTTAATCATTTGTAAACTATAATTCATCTCCATCAAAGACATGTGCTGATGGGTTTTTTGTAGCATGGCCTTATGTGTCAACTCTTACAGGGTACTTGGAATAAAGTCTTTGGCAGGCTGGACCAATAGGTCCAGAGGCCTTGGCCTAAAGAATTCAGACTCCTAATTTCTAGCTCCTTCACCCTGGATGCAAATGCGCAGTTACTAAAATATGGCAAAATGCCATGAAGCCTGTGTTCATTGGTCAGCCTCAGAAGGTGCCATGTAAGTGTGAAAGTGTGAAAACGATTGGTGGAAAGAAACAGTATATATGTACAACAGCCAGTCTGCCCAAGAACATTTATTCTGGGGGATGTGACTCCTCAGGGAACTGCCTGCTCTTCCATGGACTGAATATTTATAAGGACTTGTTCACTTCAGTGAGCATGCTCGTGAATTTTAGTTCAAACTTAGTTTCGCCATTGAGGCCTCTAGTGAGTATTTATAACTCCCAATCTCTGGGGTATTGTTCCATTTTATGTTTTCTGTGTCCCTTCAGCACTTATTTGCTCAATTTGTACTGTATTAATTTGCGCATGTTTATTTATTGTCTTAGGTTCTTAAACCTCTGTATATTTCCCAGTGGAGTCTTATGCATGGCTCTTCACAGCAATGCCTAACACAGCTTAACTTTTAGTCAATGAACAACAAACAGGAGAAGCTTACTATATGCCATCTACACACCTGGCGCTTATTGCTTTCTCAATAATAGGCAAAAGAATGTCCACTTAACCAGTTGGCATTGAGACTTTCAATACAACCCCATTGTACCAGTGCTCATTGTGCCCATGGCATCAGTCATGGCTAGACAGGAGACAAATCCCAATTCTCAGGGGAAAGCTGAGTCCACTCACTAGAAAGAATGAGCTTAAAAGACTGAAGGTGGACACTGGAATGATGTTCTGAGAGTTCAAAGCAGGGAAGCAAAAACATCTAAACAAAAGTAACAAGGGGCATCCTAGTGACTGCTGGAAAACTCCAGCTATAATTCATGGATTGTCCTTATGGACAAGAAGGTGAAAGATACGGGCCAGGAGCACTTCAGACTGGAAACAAGAGGTTAAGTTGGCTTGATTAAAATCAGGAGAGGACATGAAACACAGGTATACCTTTCTGTCATTAAATTCTTTACTTATGCTCCACTACCTCTGCAAAAGCCATGCTATATTTTAAAATGTAGTGGGATTAACAATGGACAGAATAAGCAAATGAGTCTTCCATACCCAGAATACATTCAATTACAAGGATCACTCAGTATGATCACTTAGTGATTGGAATGCAAATAACATAAAACGTTATAGACAGAACACACTCTATTGCAAAGACCTTCTAGAATGTGAACTTAGTTTGTGGCAAGATAGAAATATGACATACAAACTTTTTTTTTTTCTGTCCCTGTATGTTCTGTAGATGCTGCTGTGGCATAATGGAGCATTTTAAGGCTGCTTTTAATATAAACATGGAGGGATACTTCATGGAAAGCAATTATAATTTAATGTGAGGAAGACATCCTCTTATTCTGAGGAATATGGAATGAAATGTTAGTTTGGCATGCTTGACCAATTCATGTCATATCCTGTCTTCTAATATAGAAGTTTGAATTTTCCTTTTGATTCCAGGAAGAGAAGTACTTATATTTTTCTAATCTGATCCAGGGGATGGGAAGGACAATTTCTTTTTGAAAAACATTTTCAGGAAATAAAATTCCATGAGCTGACTAACTGTTTTTATGTAATTTCTGAATCTATTTCAGGCAAAAATATTTGTCTGTGATCTTAAAGTACAACCCGAATGAGAACCCTTTTCTCTCATTGCCAGTACAGTAAGTGCTCTGTTCATAGAATCTGGCTTCTTGTTAGAAGCCCAGTTTTGCTATTGAAAAGGTCAGAACAATACATAAATGCACAGTGATGTCATAAGTAAAAGTAAAGTCAGATAGGATCAATTCAGAAATGCCCAATTTTGCCCTTCCCACAATCTCTCCTTGGACAGCTTATAAGAGAGATATCAAAGAATGGTGGTGAATGGGGTGGAAGATATCACATTATTATTGGCTATTCCAGTTCTCAACAAATCCCAAGCAGAAATCTGATAGAGTTAAGCTGGGGTAAGCATGTCCTTAATGGGACCTCCTACCTCCTTTTGATCCTAAATCTTAAGTATTTGCCATTTGCCATATGGTTCAGCAACTAGAAGTAATCACCAGCATTATCAAGCAGAGAGAAAGAACCCAAGAAAAAGGCTTCAGCTCAGCTTACCAAGTCATGAACATAAAGTGAAAGAAAACCCCATCTAAGTGCATGACATTGTAATGTACTAGAACCCTTCCTATTAGAAACATGACTTCATTAGTGTCTTGTAATCTGATCAATCACATTGATGACTCCATTTATCTTAGAGGTTCATAAAAAGTTCAGAAAGAAGCAGAAAGATAAGAAGCAGAAGGATAAGCAAAAGCATATGTATGATATATATCTATATCTATATACATGTAGTATTTACATAAAATGTGATTGAGAATCATGACAGCTTTTGCACTACTGGTAAGACCCCTGTCATTTCTCTGCAATGATCTGTTAGAATCTTCACCATGGGCAGCACTCTGGTAATATCACTGACCAGACAGTCACGGCCCAGAGAACTGCACCATTGTCTTGCACCTTTCACTAAAGTGAGTCATTTTTAAATCATTATAATGACATAATGTTTTAAATGGATGACTGTCTTAAAATATATTGAGAACAATGCCATTGTTTGCATACATTTAGTGAGTAGAGTCAAAATTATAATTTTTCAATAATGACTTACATTATCATGTGAGTGGAGAAAAGAACGTTTGTTGAACAACTTCACTGTCTGGAACTGTTTAAAGAACTGTGTATGTGTTCTCATTTAATTCACAGAACAGTTCTAAGAAGTGAGAACTATTGTCCTTTTATTGGAGCAGAAATCTAGTCATGCTACTCCAGGCACGCCAGGAGCAGAGCTAGAAACTGAACCTATATCTTTATGATTCCAAGGATCATGCTCTTTCTAATATCCTAAGGCATCAAAAATGTTTCCAGATTTTTTACTTAAGTGTGCTTGGAAGAAATAAAGGCATTTTGATGAAGAAATTGGTTTACTGGTGAGAAAATTTAGTTTGTCTCTTAGGTGCCTAACTAAGGAGCATGCAAAGTGTCAGGAGTTGGAGGTATTGCACTGAAGGTTGACTGGGTCTGGTCACCTCAGTTTCAGAAACTTGCAACAAAAGTGAATCTGTGAGACAGGGTAAGTTCTGTAAGACTAGGGATACACTAGACTGCTTGTATCAAAGGCTCCTTAGGTAGTATTAATTATGAAGAATATAGACATCAGAAAAGATAAGAAATATAGGGTAATGCACTCCATATAACTTACGTGGATATCCAACAGATGTTGGATTTGAACTTTGTATTCTATATCATAATATAGGACATCCCCATCACGATGTCCTTTAAATAAACTCCTCTGGAGCAAGGACTAGGTACTCTACATCATTATATCTCAAGTATCTGGTATAATGTCTGACACAAAGTAAACATTTCATAAATATTTGTTGAAAAAACAAACAAACAAATGAATCAATAATTACTTTGGAATGAATAAAGAGTTCTGGTTGCCAACCTCCCTGGAAATGCAGTTTGAATGGTGTTCTTGATGTTATAAGGCTTTCCCTTTGTGGGCCATGTTTATATTTAAAAATTAAGTAGGATAAAAGTTAATTTTATTTTGAGACTATTGTAAGACATTATGGCCCCACAGAGATATTCTGAGATATTATGAAGCAAACTTTAGGAAATTGCTGACCTAGATACAGTATCAAGGTGATAGGTGCTACATAAATATAATAAATTATACTGAGAGGGTTCCCTAGGCCTTTCTTTCCTACTAGTGCGGATGATACAGAAATAGTCCAAAGAAACATTGAAGAATATCTCAGGGCAGAGAGATTTAATACCTTGGGCTACTTTTTATTTTTTATTTTTTTACTCATATTCAGTTATTTTATTTAATGCCAAATCCATTTATTCAACAAATATATGCTGATAGAATGTATGTTATGATGTGCTAGACACAGTATGAGGTTTCAGAAAGTAATAGTGAACCAAGCTTGTCTGGTTCTCCTCCTCCCATGGATCTTATAGGTACAGGAGAGTAACAAACATTAATTAAGTGAAGACATAAATAGATACATAATAAATATGTTATCACTCTTTTTACTTCATCAGTTAAAATACAAGTACTGTAAATAAGTCTGTTCTACTCTTAGCATGTTCCCCTGATTAATTATCCTTTAACACATGCTTCTCCTTTTTCTTTCTACAGCATTTGACTCTTCTAAGTACTATTAAAATGTAGGAGTAAAATGATATATCCAAACACTGACGAGATCAAGTTATTTTGTTTTTAAGATAAAACAAGTAAAAATCAAATATAATACCACTCTTTTCATGTCTATACCCCTAAAGTAGAAGCTGAATCAGTATTTGTTGAAATAAATTGAAGAGCAAGAAAGAGACCAAATGACCGGTGATACCATAACTCAAAACAGAGCTGATGGTATAGAGAGAAGCTTTGCTGTTGATCGTACAATACAGCATATAGAGAAGTAGGTACTATCGATGATGATGATGATAAGCTAGCTTTGGTCTCTGGTACACTTGAGAGATAACATCATCCAATAATTCACAAAATAACATAATGAACACAAATTTTTATCCTCATTTTTCCTTTTCAATCTTCTTATCACTTAACTCTTAGTCTCTATTCCTATTATACACAAATGCCCAACATCTTAATCAGGTGTAAGCTGGTGGGATTTTCCAGGAGACAGTTATTAGGTTGTTATTATGTCCCACTCATGGCATTTTCTGCATCTGCAGTAGCACTTTTCTTGGCTGTGCCTGCTGGATCAATGCCTGTGGGAAAGTCTTTTCCAGACCATCACAGCTGTTTGTTGATTCCAGAATACCAGTAACCCTTCTCAGCATTTTTATCTTTCTGAGAGTTTACAGTACAAGGTTGAATTCACCACATGCCATTATAATTTTTTATTAAATTAATAAAAATAGCTGATCCAACTACAAGGTAATTAAAAAGCTTAAAAACAGACAAATTTCAATAACCAACACATCTGGTATTTTGAAAACACTGGGAGCAATAAATAACTACTATAATGTGGCAAACGAACCTATCATTTGTAGAAACCTTAGAGACCAGTTCCTTACATTGTGCTGCAGTGGGGAACACGATGCATACTGAGGGATCCTGTAGGCTGGTGGAGGACAGGCTGCATGTCCCTCTCTGTGGGTCACACTTCAAGTTACAATCTTCTTCATAAGTCAAGGAGCATCCTCTACAGAATTAGTCATTCAAAGTACTCTTTGGTCTCCTCAACTCTGAAGACAAATAGGAAGTTTGCACTAGTGGCGGGTGTATGCACTTGTGCTTTGAGGGCAAGGAAGTGCTTAAACGTCTAATAGCAAAGACTGACATGTACACTTCCACAGATAACCCTGTGGCTCTTTGTCCCTTGGGAACTTTCTGGTCCTAAGGTACATGAGGCAAAAGTTGCCTCTGTACGCTTAAAATCATGTTCACTAGAAAAGTGGAAAAATTAACCCAACATTTAAAAAATATGACTTTAGGAAGAACCTTGAGATAAAATTTTATTTTCCCTTTTTAGCTCGAAAGGAGTTAGCAAGTTTAGCTTGAAAAGGAGTTAACATCAGTTTTTATTATAAGGCATTAAGCCCCCACTGACTAGATGTGCTCTAAAAGAATGGGCATGAATGCTGAGGCTTTAAGCTTCACTAGTTCTTCATTATCTAAACAGAGGCAATCTGCTCCACCTCTCAGCCCGTATCTTCTTCTCGAAAGTGAGAATAATAACACATTATCATTGAAGCTCAGTGTCTGCCTAATGCTAAGTGCATACTCTCTTTTTCTTAATTTTGTTCAGTATGGTTATCCAGTTATCCTCCAGATTGCAGGCTAAGCGTTTGATTAATATTGACCAATTAGATGACAGGAGGGAGCAGAGGAAGAGTGAAGACATTTTATAAAAGTGAAATATAAGAAAGCTTCCCAACTACATTCTGAATGTAGAGATACCAATGGCTTCTGTCTAACAATTATCATAAAGTTTATACCTTTGATCTGTGGGATAGCAGTTTAGCTGGTGGTAACTTTCTGATGCTCAACTCTCTTCTTCTTTCTCATTTTAGTTAGTCCCCTTTGTATCTTATAGTTATGCTAAGTCTAGACTAGGAGAAATAAAATTGCTTTGTTACTGCTTAAAATAGCCAAGGGCTTTTGACCAGTAATTTTATCCAAGAATAATTTTCATGAAGAAATAACTCAAAAATAGGAGGAAGGTTTATATACAGCATGATTTTTAATTGGGGAAAACATAAAAGTCAGCAATACGAGAATGGCTAAGAAAATTATTCTATATTTATTCAAGGAATTATTTTGAATAAAAATTATGAAGAACATATATAAATTATTGTAGTAGGTTAATCAGTAAAAAATAAAAATATCAATTTTACTTATACTATAACTGTTATTCACATTCACATATCCATATGTTAACATATATAAGATATAAAGGAATACCTGATGTTTAAAAAAGTTGGAATCATGTGATTTTTTATCATTATTTTCTTTATAATTGCTATTATATTTGTGAAACAACAAAAGTTCTTGGGATTAAGTATTATGGGACACAAAATTGCATTCTAAGAATTAATCATTTGCCTTGGTAAAATAAAAGAGAGGGGAAGTCCATCTCTTTTGAACCTCATTTTACTATGCTTTCTTTCATTTTTATAATCCTTGACCTTCTTACAAGCCACCAACCCACATTCATTGCAGAATTTGGAAAATTTACATGTGTACCTTTCCAATCCAGGCCATACTGCTATTCAAGAGACATGTGTTCCCAAGGAACAAATTCAATACTTTAACTTTGAGATATGGCCTTGGACTCCAAAGAACAAAATCCATTTTACTTTTGTCAATCATATTCCACAGCCACAGACTGAATATTTCATGATTTTGCAATTATAGCAATTATCTGTTGCTATATAACAGTCACTATAAAAATTAGCATCTTAAAATAACAGTAAACATTGATAATATCAATCAATTTCTATGAGTCAGTCACTCAGGAGTGGCTTGGTTGTATAATTCTGATTCAGTCTCTCAAAAGTTTGTAGTCAAGATATCGGCTGAAGCAGGACTCATAAAAGCTCATCTTGGGTTGGAGGATCTACTCGCTGGTACCCTGGAAAGTTGGTGTTGACTGTTGGCAGGATGACTATTGCCTTACCATGTGGACCTCTCTGCAAGGCTGTTTGAATATCCTTATAACATGGTAGTTAAACAAGAGAGAGAGATGGGGGAAACTGAAATGACTTTTATGATCCAGCCTCAGGAGTCACACACTGTCACTTCTGCCACATTCCACTGGACACAAAGGCCAACTGTAATTCACTTTAAGATGATTCTACACAGGGACTTATTTACCAGGAGACAAGAAAGATTGGAGGCATTTTAGAGGTTGGCTATCACAGTTCACCCTCTGGCTCTTAATGATTCACATGTCTTTAGATGTGAAATATACCCGCCCCATCCCAGGGCACTGAAAAATGTCACTCAATTACAGCATCAGCTCGAAATCCAGAATCTTATCATCTACATCAGGCAAGGTTTAAGTGAGGATGATGTCCCTCTGTTGCATATTCTTGCATGTATCTCCTTGAGTAGAGTTTCTCTCAATCAGAAAGCCTGTGAACTAAAGATAGTTATCTGGCCCCTCCCTCCATGCCACAACCACCACCACCACCACCACCACCACCGCCACTACCATGACCACACACATACACACATGCACACTCATGCACTTTTAACTACAATTATGGGATAGGCATAGTTTAATGGTATAGACTGCCCTATTCAAAAAAGAGTAAAACAGGATATACATAGGACTTACTGGTTCATAGCAATTCCAAAATCCAGCCAAGTGCTGCTGACAGTTCCCTGATTTGAACTCATGCCTGAAAATAATTCTTTATGTTTTTTTGCTCTTGATTTTACCTTCTGAGTCATCCTTCCTTTTTTCATGAAAGATAGCTTATATTTACAGTTGAGTATGTTTTTTTCTGCCTGTGTCTCATATATATATGTTTAGGCATCTAATCCTCTTTCATTTTGTACTCTCTGTCATTTTCTATTCAACCTGGCAAGATTCCTGTCAATATATTTTTTATTTTTAAATGGAGGAGTCCCCTGTGAATTTTATTGGGTTCACTCTATTAGCCAAAAGCAATACTTAAAAGTTTCTTTTAGACAAGCCTTTTCTACTTTGGGCTTTTGCTAAGGAGCAGCATCTTTAAGCTTCTTAGATGCCCTGTTGCTTTATTGAATGGTTCTCTGAGGCACCAACGAAGATGTTTCTGAGATCCTAACAAAACATTTTACAGCCACACCCTCAGTTTCTTTTATCTTTATATATCAACTTTTTCTGACAAAGTTTTATTTATTTTTATTTATTTCCTAGGCTTTATTTATTCTTAGGACCATTTTTTTTTAAATTTTAATATCATTTCCCATCTAGAGATTCTGGGAATATTCAAAGCCAGTAAGCCCTGGCTCTTTTATATTCCTTTAGGGTAGCTCTGTCCTCTCTCAATTTACTATAAACAACATGAAAAACCAGGTGGCACTTTCAACAACCTGCCTTGAAGTCTAAACCTGAATCTCCTAGTTCATTAGGTACATTTCCTATTTTCCTTGATTTTGCAGGGAACAGTGTTACCAAACTTCTGTCTCACATAAAAAAAAAATTGTATCTCTTCCCATTTCTAGTAATATTTCCCCCACTTTTTTTTTGAACTCTTGTAATGGCCTTCTCAAGACCCATAAGTTTGTGCTGTTTTTTTTTGTTTGTTTGTCTGTTTGTTTGTTTGTTTGTTTGCCTCTTTAGGCTTTCATTAATACCCATCTTAATATCCTTTCAGCAGTTGCATTGCCTGCATTTTGTGTTTTTATTATTGACAGCACCTTTGTTCTAGGTACCAAATTATGAATTAATTATTTATTGCTATGTAGCAAGTTATTTGCAACACTCAGTGGATTAAAGCAGCAATAAAAATTTATTTCTCTCACACAGTTTCTGCAGATCAGAAATTTGAGTGACTTAGCTGGATGGTTCAGACTTGGGTTTCTAATGAAGTTGCAGTCATGATGTCTGCCTCTGAAGGCATGACCAGAACTGGATCCATTCCCAAGACTGTTTACTCATATGGCTGGCAAATGGGTCCTGGCTGTTTGTGGGATGCCCCAATTCATCACCATGTGGACCTCTCGCACTGCTTGAATAATTTCATGACATGGCAGTTGGCTTCCTCTAGAGTAAGTGATCCAAGAGAGACTAAGGTGGCAACTGCAATGTCTATTATGCTGTAACCTTGCCAATCAGACACTATCACTTTGAACACAGCCTGTTGGACATGTAGGCCAACCATGATTCAGTGTGGTTGAGTACTGTCTAAGGAGGTGAGGATTGTTGTGGGCATTTCCATAATGCTCCAAAGCTGGCTATCAAAAAGATTCTTTACCTCAAAATTTGAAACTCTATTGTATGTCTATGTGTGTTTGTTCCTACTATTTCCTGCATATTTATCATGTATCAAGAATTGTGAGAAGTGTTTTAGATGGATCATTGTATATAATTTTCATTAAAGAATACAGAGATAAATGTAATCTTACAGATAAGGAAACGGAGGCATAGATAATTTAAATAATTTTATTAAGGTCGCACATCTAGTGATAGCAAAACTGGACTTCAGTCCCAACTGTGCCTAGTTCAATTCCTGAGATTTTAACTCTGCTTTGATACTACTTTTCTTTCTAGCCACAACCTCCTTTGCTTTTGGCTTCTTCCCAGTGCACCTGCCTTCAATTTTAGAGATTCTAAGCCCTTCTTTCTCTCCCAATCTATCAGCCTCTTCTGAATTCATTTTATTTCCTGCTCAGCTCTGATCCAATGGTTGATCATCTCAACTATCTCTGAGCATAGCTCCCTCCATTTGCAACCTTGTCCTCCCCCCACATTTACCCAAGTGGTTCAACATGACAGCTAAATTCTTGATTTTATCTTCAGGTTACCTACTGCAGCTAAAGAAAATCTCCTAACCTTGGATTTGTGCCACCATAAATGTGTGGTCTCCAGCCTCAGCTAGAGCTTTAGGCCTGCACACTTATCCTTGACCAGCTCTTTTACTTGTTCTTCAGGTTACCATTCCAAACTTTCACTTCTGTCCTTGAACCTCCAGTCTCAGGAAGTGGAATGATCTAATTCAACCATAAACACACGTCAAGAAGTTGATCTACATCCACCTTATTTCCTTCAGTCTCTAAAGATTATATGCAACTTACCATTCAAGACTGACCCTTCCGCTCATTCATTTTAATCTTCCTGCTCAGCTATTATGGATCACTACTGCATCAATTACCTCCCATGTTATTCATCTCTCTCCAAACCTTTTACTCTGTTATCTCTTTTACCTGAGTCATATTACTCCTATGATTTTAAATCTCTCTCTAAAAGATGTTCTACTTAAGGCTGTTTTCTTTCTTAGTCTTCCATCCATGTTAAGTATGTGCTCCCAGAGCCATTTTATCTTTGTGGTAATTTTTATCTTTATTTTGTGCTTATCTTTATTTGTGTTTTTATTATAAAGTAACAACTATGATTGAGATAATGTAGGAGAAAGTAAAAAGTTTATAAGAAATGAAAGGTTTCTACTCATCACTTTCTTACTGCCCCATCTTAGCTTCCAGATAAATTATCATTCATTATTTAGTGTTTCTCCTTCCAGCCATGCTATATTCAACAACTCTACTTCTACTTTCTTTGCTCCCTAAGTTCTCTCCTATTTAGTTCCTGTTCCTCATGTAAATTCCTCTGAAACTGCTTCTGCCCCTTGCACACTGGGGCTTTCTATGGTTTCATCTTCACCTCTTCATTGTTCTCATTCGGTCTACTTCAGAATTTATATCTACCATCATTATTTTAACTATCATTTTATGCTATTGCCATTCATCTTTATATTTTCAGCTTAGACCTCTGACCTGAGATGTGTGTATGGAAATGTCTCAAACAGGAACCTCAATGTCACTATGTTAAAAATAAACTTGTGACTTCCTCTGCCACCACTCATTTGCTACTTCATCTATGACTCATATTTTTCTTAATGACAACACAATGTTGCTCAGTCAGTTTGGTCAGAAATCTAGGATTTGTTCATCATTGTTCCTTTTATTTGCCCCACTCCCACATAAGTAGTAATCGAAAATAGTAGATTTTTGAATCACTCATCTCTTCTATAAGTTTCCTGACAGTGAGTTGATTTAGATCCTTATTGTCTCTCATCTGAACTTTAAAAATATATTCTCTTAACTAGTATATTTGTCTATAAACATCCTCCCACTAAACCCTGCCATACCTCACCATGCATTCTCATTTCCCCGCAAATATCGATTCTCTAATTATCTTTGTATGAAGAATGATCCATTCAAAATAATACTTATTCAAACCATGCATAGCATTCCATGCTGTCAGCAAATTAAAATCAATATTCCTAGTATGCATAGTGCAGTCTGATTATTGCCTATGATTTTTCTGTCCTTACCTTCCACCCCTCCTTCTTATCCCACCACTTCTAACAGTACTCAATAACCTGGATACACATAGTTGCTGTTAATTCCTACATGTGCTTGAGTTTTACTCATTTCTGCTTAAAAGGCTTCCTTTTCCTAGAACATCCTCTCTAGTATTCCCGTCTCCCTTAGCTGCCTACTCATCTTCAAGAATCAACTCAAGTCACATATTCTAAAAGATCTTTCCTTAATCCCTTATGTATGTGCTGCCACAGCACATACTGATCACCTCAAACATAATATGAAGACATATAACCTTATAATGGTCTCAAAATGTGCTTAGTACATAGTAGATATAGCAAAAACCATGCTGATTTTAGTAAATAAGTTTACATTAGACTGACTTACCTTTTATAGTATATAGAACAATGCAGTGTGGTTCATTTCTTCGTCTTAGTTTTATTTAAGAGAACTAAGCTTTTTAGATCTTTAGATTAGGGTTAACTTGGGTGGGTATCACTGACATTTATTAGGAGTGTTAGACTCTTCTGGAAATTGTTCAAGTCTATTTGTTTTTGGTCCATGACATCTCTAAACTTCTAGTTGTCCTGAATTTCTTGGATACTATGCTGATTCTTGATCTCCTAGATATGTGCTAATACAGTAGCTACTAGATATGAGTGACTTTAAATATAAATTAATTCAAATTAAAAATTTAATTCCTTGGACACCATCCATATTTTAGGTACCCAACAACCACACAGTTGGATATCCTTACTGGATAGTGCAGATTATAGAACATTTTATCATCATAGGCAGTTCTATTGGGCAGCACAGCTCTAGCTATATAAACAACAACAGAGCAGCAAAACAAAACCACACCTTTATCTTCCACCAAAGTCTCCTTTCTTATGTTTCCACTGTCCTGAACTTATCTTTCCAAATTCCTTCTTGACCTGTTAAGTTTTCCAGACTCATATTCACCAGCTGGTTCTCTCTTTCTGCAAATGTAGGTTCCTTGCAATCTTGTAAGCCAGCTTTAGGTTTTCATCTTCCAGATGGCTGACTAGAGTTTTAGTGTCTAGTTTCTAGTTTCTGCCCACCCTCTTTGCCTGTCTCACAGTTTGGGCTGAGGGACACCTAAATTTCCAGCTTATTTTCAAAGCAAAGATAATATCTGTTCATGATCCCATTAAACACTTCACCTTCCCCCAGTCCAATTTACTAGATCAGCCTCTCTTCTGCAGGTCCTCTTTAACAATTCACCACTTGGGTGCTTCTCTAGGATGTTGTCTTTCTGAGTACAATCACCGCCTTTTTATACTATCAAAATTACATTCCACAGAGAAGAAAATAATTGATGAAAAAGATCTATCAATGGAGGATCGAAGCCATTTCCCCATAGCTACTATACTTTGTTTGCTTTTAGAATATTTTATTAAGATGAGATTATGTTTTGGCTTTATGTTGTTGTTTCTTTCCACTACAGTTGAGGTAATTAACATCAGAACATAGTCCTCTATTATGTGTACTCTATGAATTGATTTGCATTTTTTATTAATGTTCATTTCATTAGTCGATGGCACTGGCCACCTGTAATATGCCCAGATAGGCTGCATAGAAGCCTCAATGACAAACACAACCTGTATCTTGTTCTGCAAGAACTCACAAAAGTTTCTTTTGTCTTCATGACAATGACTCAGGACAGACTGTCCTGGGAAAGCATCCTCTTAATACCATAAAAGAGACCTTCTACTTGATATATGTAGGGAAATATTCAAAAAGTCTTTACATCCCCTTTGCAGTGTATCAGGGCCTGGGTTCTTTTTTTTCCTTTAGTTCCTGACAACTGCCCTCAGTCATCAAAAAAGGTGGTCTTATGCTTTCTGACAAATCCCATAACCGTTGTTTAGGAACTATTTGGCTGCAAACCACATGGTCTAATTTCTAGAAGCATTAAGAGCTATCCTGAATCCTTACTCAAGCTGGACCCCTTTTGACTGAATAGTTGTAATGGCTTCAAAGTTTTTCTCCAATGGAAAAGTGAGATTAAACTGTGGCTAACGAAACTTAGAACAATAAAGGAGATACCACATGCATCAAGGATATCCAGAGTATACTGGAATAACAATTAGAATATTTTGACATTCTGTTCCTTACCCAGGTTGAACCTTGTCAAGTCATTTAACCTTTGTCTGACCATGTGTGTTGGGGGGTGGGAGGGGAAGGGGATGTGTCCCTAATTTATAAAATAGGAATGTTCAATTTGGGCTTATCACAGCTCCCAGACAGAAAGGAGATACTACAATAGAATGTTCTATTGCCATTTTAAGATTTGTCAAATGCCAACACATAAGAATTTGAAAAGAGGTATCTGGGTATGCATGAAGTATGATTGCTTTTTCCTGAACTGTGTGGAAATATTATTATATAAAATTCACTATGTGCAATGTAAAGTGACAAGGAGTTCAAATGAGTCAGCAGAAAGCTCACCAATGTTTATTTGTGTTTTCTCTGAGATTATTCATGTCCCTTTCACCAGAGGCATTTGGAAAGAATGGCCACCATAATATCCCAATCAGCAGTTGTTTCACATTGGAATTGTTCACTTTCCTTCTGCTTTTATTTTATCTTCCCCTCACCCTCCGCCTTCATCTCTTCTACCTTCTTACTCCTTTTTCTTAATCTCACAGGGGCACAGTGTTACAGTGGTAGAAGGAGCACAGGGTTGGTGGCTGACAAAATTAAATTGGAATCCCTACCCTGCTACATAGTTACTGTGTGTTTTGGAGGAATTTATGCAACTTTCTGAGCCTGTTACATCATCCTTAAATAGAATTTGTAGTATCTACCTTTCAGGGTTACTATGAGGATTAAATAAATTAATGTGGGCTAAATGCAAGATACATAGATAATGTTTCATTTAATTAATTCAGTAGATATCTATTAGCACCTACTCTATGCCTGGTACTATTCTAGGCAGTGGGGTTACAGCAGGAACAAGTCAGGCTCCTGTCATCATGAAGGCTGTGCTCCAGTGGGGAAAGAACTTCAAAAACAAACAAATAAACCGTATGTTGTCAAATGATGAAAAGTGCTAGCAAGAAGAGTAATTAGTAGTTACCATTATCATTATTATTCTTGTTGTTGTTTTAGGTTATCTTCTTGCTGGCTCTTTCCCCTTTTTCTAGTTCAGCCTTTGTTTCCTCTTGCAGCTCTGCATCCCCAAGCTATGACTTCACATTGATTCCAGGGCATCAGGGTCCCCAGTGGGTCAACATTAGTCCACTTGGAAGAGAGATTAAGTTCAGAGAAGGAATGATTTATGAGACTTCTGTCACTTGGCAGTAGCTCTCAACATATCCTCGAATAATTCACAACTCCTTTATTGCCTAGGGCTAAAGGAGCCTGGCTGGAGGGCCAGAAATGCAAGGGCGGGCTGAGGGGGGGTGGTGGCGGTGGTGGGCAGACAGGTTTGCTGCTATAGCTCAGGAATTCTGTAAGAGCAATGGTGGTTAAAGCAGGTCATATGCTTTAGTCTTTCACCATTTTTCCCTGTAAATCAAACTTGGATGCTGTTCTTGAGGATTCCAGGTTAGCCATGTGGCAAATGTGTGCCTTCCTTCTCAGCCCTAGTAGGAAGCCTCTGAAAAACAAACCACCCCACCCCTTTAGTTTAACCCTTGTCCTGTCTTCCCTGGCACAGAGTCTGGGAATAGGGCTGCATGCCAATGAGAGCTGACTGTGGGTTCTTCTTTGCTCAGCAGATTCTACTCCTGCTCTCAGCTTCTACACTCCTGGATTTTGTCATGAAGCCTATCTTTCTTTCTAAAGGGTGAGATTTTAGAAAATAAGGAACTAATCCTCCTCAGGAAATAACTGTACATGGTCATAGAGGATATTTTATTTTGTGAAGCATTTTTTAGATCGGATGTTCTAGAACAGAGGTTTCAACTCCTGGGAGACTTTAAAAACCTCATATCTGGAGATACACCCCAGGACAATTAAATCATCATTTTTTGATGTGGCATTCTGTGTCAACATTTTTTAAAGCTGCCCAAGTGATTCACCTGTGCACCTTAGTCAATTGTCCTTGACTAAGGTCGAGGACAATTGCTGTGGCTCTAGGGCCTTGGGTCGGCCAGGAGAGCAGCAGGGGATCCCGTTTATGCAGCATATACTTAGGAATGAGAGGAGAGGTCTTTCTTCCTGATGAGAGCAGTGTCTGACACTTAGGAGACTCAATACCTATTTGTTGAGTGAATGGACAAATAAACAAAAGAGCCTACAAGTTACTGAGAGAAGCAAGGATATAAACCTCTATTCTACCAGAGATCTAATCGAAGATGGGAGGTCAGCTAGCATGGAGGTAGATAGTGGGCTTTGGATTCAGGCTGCTGGGTTTGCAAACAACGAATCTAGTTGTGTTGCCTCAGGAGATTAACTCCACTTATCTGTGCTGCTTTCTTTCTCTATAAAAGGAGCTCTTCATCGCACCTACCTCAAAAGGATGAGGAAATTAATTGACTGATGTGTATATATAGTGTTCATGACAGTGAGTGGCATAAAGTAAGTCTCCAATAAATGTTACAATCAGTAGTGATAAGTGTTGATAAATGTGCAGTATATTGGAGGTGCTTCAGGAGCACAGGGGCCACCGGGCTAATTCTGCATGGGCTCAGGAGGGTCCATATGTAGGGGACATGAAAACTGAGTTTGAGTACAGGATTCCTTTATACCTAAAAACTAGGAAAGAGAGGGGGATTGGGCAGGGATCTTGGAGGGATGGAAGGCATTTCAGGCATTTGGAACCATGACCTAGATATTTGTTGAATGAGCTGTAACTTTAACAGAGTAGAAGCAGGCACAAGCAGACTGGTCATTTCCTATCACAAAGAATTCTGGTTCTTGAGAACCTGCTTCCTCTTATACAGTCCTGCTTTGGGGCCATGGCATTGGATTTGTCCAGCCCATCCTGTTAGCCCACACACATTCTTAAGCTACCTAATCACCTCCTTTGTTGTACAAGGAATCAATTCAATATGTCTTTTGTAACTGGGAAGAATCTCAAAAGCCACAAACTTAGACTAAGGCTGCAAAACTGTGACTTCATTGTGATTTTTTAATAACTGAACTTAGTGTCTCCATTTTGCCTGGGAGCAAGAACAGTCAATTCAGAATCAACTCTCTCTGTCAGATCAAGACTTCCTCCCCACTCTTTAAAGTGATTTTTAAGTTGGAAGTGCTTACACAGTGCACCATGTTGGGCAAGGTGGATGTGGCAGGAGGATTCTGTTCCTGGGAATCTTCTGTCCTGGAATGATCCTCTGAAACGTCCTTGTGCCTGTGTGGTCCTCAGTTGCTGGCCCACAGTGTCTCTCAGACACCTTGGGGGACTTCTGCAAGACTTCATTCAGCTACTTACAGGCCAGAATAACACAGCAGTTCTGGGAAGCTGTTTGACTGTCTCAGGCTCTATCTGCCTGAACATTGCACACCACGGCTCCAACACACCTACTATGGCCAAGGAAGCAGCTACTCCATGCTCAGCATCTTTCCCCCCGACCACTCTCCAGTCCATGGAGCTGGAGCTGGAGGAAAGAACTAGAGAGCAGTCCTAATACCACAAGTAGTCTTACAAAAATTTATGTCATATGTCTACTTCAGAACTCCAAGGCTGCAAATTTACTTACGTCATTTCTCTTTACATTTCTGCTGTTGCAGTCATACCCTGGAATGCCTTTGCTGTCTTAGGAAAAGAGTGGTGAGGAAGAAAAGAGGGGCTTTTAGGAGAGTGAAAGTAGCTGGATTAAATAGGAAATGAAATATAGGTAAATATTCCAAAGCACTATTTTGCATACCTTTTATAATAAAAAAAAAATCACTAAAATTATTGAATGTTAACTACAATGCTGGTCTGTGCTGTTTTTTAAATTTGTTTTGTTTTTAATAATTGACTCTTCTATTTTTTACAATCACCATAAGAGGCATGTATATTATTGAGGGGTCTGAAGGGAGTGATTCCTTTGCCCTAGGTTATTTGGTAGTGAATGACAGAGCCCAGATCCCAACCCAAATCTGTTTGGCTAAAAGCCCCTGTTTTTAACCACTCTGTTATAATGCCTTATCTCACCTAAAGTATGACATTATGCAAGGAGAAAAAAGAAAGTTCTAAAATGTTGTTGAGAAGTTTGGCATTAATACATATTTTTGGTAGATAATGCATACTTTAAATATGCTATGGTCATTCTATAAAAGCATCCTGTGGTGAATCCCTTTGAAGTGCAAATAACCATTTTCTAATTGCCTCACTCTTTGTTGTGTTATCGGCTCAGTAGACTTTGTATACCAGATTTTCTTTAGACAAAATACGTGTTCAAGCTCCTTCTTTTGTCTAGAATGTTCTATTCTCTGTAATTTAGTGGAGGCAACTCCAGAATATCATCCCTGGGAGTAGTTCTATGTGATTCAATCATCCTCTATTCCTCATGGTTCTCTTGATGTATTTCCATTTAATTATAGGATTTCAAGGGTATACTGTGAAATATGCATGAAGACAAAGGTAGCAAATAAAGCAACATGACATTTTAGTGACATGAAGTAATAGTGTTAGAATTCTGTCCTTGGATGCAAGGGCAAGGCCTTGGTGGCCTGCATGGGATTGGCCTCCTCTTCTATTCCTTTCCAGCCTTCTAGAGGACTGACAGCCTACTTACATGTCTCCCTCCTCCTGTTAATGACTCCAGGCACATAGGCAGGTGGCATAATAGATAGTAGTCATAAAAGCAAGTATATCAATTAAATGTGATGTTATAATAAACTGGTGAGCTCTTCACTGAAACCATGTATTTCTGCTTGCATTTGGACTTATTGAGAACAGGGTTTCTTTGTCCTTTCTCAGCTCTGCTGTCATTTCTGTTACCCTACATTTCAGACACAAGAGCATTCTAGGTGATTGGAGTAGTGTCTTAAAATGCTTGTGTGTTCATCTGTTGAGATTTTTTAATACAAGAAGAAATACCAACCATTTTAGATAACCTTGCTTTTTTAAAAAATGCAAGAAGTTTCTTCACCAGTATGCATCCTCTTTGAAAAACAACTTTATAAAATGGATATGATATGAGTTCAGATACTTGTTAGAAAGATGAAAGAGAGAATACATTCTCTTTGCTTCTCACATAAATGTCTCCCCTCTTAAAAAAAATCCCCAAAGAGCTTCAAACAGTACCCTTTTTAGTCACAGATCTCCCCCCCTCCCCCTCCCGCCTCCCTCTCTCTTCCTCTCTTTCTTTCCCTTCACCTCTGAATGTTTTGAAAACCCAGGCTTTTTTCTTATTTTTGCTTCCACTTCCTCATTTCCTATCAGTCTTCATTTATTACAATCCTGACTCTACTCCACCAACACATGGAAACAGGCTTGCTAAGGGCTCCTAACTGGCATCTCAAATGTGGGCTGTGCTGTTCCATTCCCCACATTTCCTTGTGTAGTTATCCTCCTTTCTACCACCAGAGAAATCTTTCTAAAATAGAAAATGGATCATTATACTTTTCTGTTAAAAATTCTCTCTGGGGTACCTGGTGTCCACAGATGCATCTGCAGCCCTTCACATGGCATTCAAGCCCCTTGTGTCTTTTCTGCAAGCATTTCCTGTCTTGCAAACTCTACCATGCCATGCCCACCCCTTAGCTGCCATAACTTCCTCAGGAAGCTATTCTTTCGCACCTCTTCAAGGCTTTGCCCTATCTACTGATTCCACATGTCATTCACTGTTCTTCTTGTTTGCTGGTGAACTTCAGTCATCCAAACCGTCACCTCTTCTATGAAGTTTCCCAACTGCACCCACCATGCAAGTCATACATAGCTTAAACGTGCATCTATTATAATGTACAACACATGGCACTAAGTATCCTACCAGACACACACACTCCAATCAGCTGAGGCCTCTTTAAGAGTTGGGACAGTATTCATTTCTCACTTATATGTCTCCAGTACTGAACAAAGACTCTGGCATATAATGTTGAATGAATGAATGAATGAATGAGTGAGTGAGTGAGTGAATCGGCATTCAAACTGTAATTTAGATCCTAAGGTGTTAATCTGTGTGAGATAATGTCAAAAAGAAGCAATAGAGATTATATATAAGGGATTTGGAATTTAAATTTAATTTTAAATGATTGCTGATTAAATTATTTATGAAGATAATTTTAGTTGATTTATCCAGAATGATGTTATAAACTTGCCTTATGTTTAAAAACTGTATATAAAGCTATTAGGAAAAAATATGAGACATATGTTGAATTGTGGTTATAAAATAGTCCACATACACAAGGTAATAATATCATTGTGTGACATTTTATGAAGCATTTTATGAATAGGTTACCTCTGACTATGCTGTATCTCTGGCTAATTTTCTTGCCAGTTATCTCAATAATTGGATCCTAGGTCAGTCTTTATCTGTATAAGAAAAGTTGACAATAAAATAGACATTTAGAAATCATATCTCCATAATTCCATCCAGAATAAGTTCCAGGGTAAATAGTGAGCCAATTAGAGAAATATATGTGTGCTGATTAGGTTTTGAAAGCCACACCAGTGAACTAGTGGAAACTTTTAAATGCCTGAATCCATCAGTAACTTTGAATTGACAGCTCTTTTTGGCAAATTTAGTTTTTAACTGCAAGTAGCTTCTTCTAGAGATTTTAAAAAGAATGTTTAGAGAAATCAGTTCAGAATTTAAAATGGACGACCATTTCTCTTTTCCTGGCATTATGTGAGAAGGTAAAATAAGGCAGGCCAGAGAAAGGCTTGCTTGTTTGAGCCCTCAGGTTGACAGTTCACAACATCCTTTGAAGATAGGGGTGCGGCCAGCTAGACTAACAGTCTAGCTCCCAGAATACAGGGTGGTTCACATATTTCGACAAAGGACATAGGTTCAGAATGTGATTTTAGCTCTATCAGGACAAAAAACAATTTTAATAATATATCCAGAGCCAATCGATCTCTCACAAAGGGAGAACTCATTTATTTAGCATTGGATATTTCCCTTTTTCAGTGAAAGGACTCTATGCTGCAGGTACATTCACATGAAGTTTTGTCCCCAGATGAGATCCCCTCTCTGTGCTGTGCCTGGTCCTTGGTAGATGCTCACATAGCATCAACGGCTTCAAACCAATTTAACACATCAGATATCTGTGTGAACTTACCCAATCCTTCCTAGAACTGCACATGGGAGAAAGGATGATTCTAGGCCAACGCTGCATTGGGAGATAGAGCTGTTAGAACCTCATTCCTGACTGTTTTGTCTCATCGGGCAAAATTTGATTAGAATCTCCTCATAGCTTTTGTTAGAAGATACCCATTTTTATGGCTTTTTATTTTAATATAAAAGAATTTCTGAAAGAGCATTACTATTTGTCCCCCGCCCCCGCCCATTTCTTTTTTATTTCTCCCCATAGAAGAAAGAGCTATTTATCTCATAGATGAGTTTATGAGAAGGAATCTTTCAGTGTGAGAATCAACCACTTTTTGTTTCTCATTTGTAACAACCTGGCTACAGTACACTGACATTCTGGTTTGCTCTCTGTTGCACCACAAGAGGCCTGCTTGTGGCTACGTATTATATGTATAAAACACAGATGTTATTACACAGATATTATATGTAATATATGTAATAACATCTGTATTGTACATGGAATAACACCTGGGGTATCACCTCCCCATGCTTCAAGCAAAGCCCCTCACACTGCTCCCTCTTCCTGGTCAGAAGGTGTCAGGTTGGGGCATTTTGAATGAAGAAGATGGAGCTTAGTTTAATAAGCATATGCTTACATGATCCCCATGCTCTCCTGCGTGCAGTGTCTGTCCTGTGTAGGATATCACAGCTCAAAGTGGTGGGCAACATGCAGGTGTGAATGTATCATTCATTGCCTCCTCCTGAAAGTGCATGAGGTGAGGAAAAACAAGCAAGTCTGTAAAAAATTTACGCAGTCTTCATAAGTGCAAATTTACAAGTGGAAGATTAAGTTCTCACCAATGCCAAGTCAAAATTTAATTTCTCTGCTGTTAGGGATATATAAGGTAATATGAGATGTATAATTATAAACACACCCTACAATGTTCTAAACGTTATAACATATTATGATATACTTTATCATTCTCGATATTCATTTTGTACTTAATTCAGGACTCAAAATTTCCCATTTTCTTTTTTTTTAAGTTCTCCCAAATTTTATTAACTTCAGATGTCATAAAATCAGAACCCACCTTTCGCACTAGAGTTTATAATTAACAAACTCTTGTCTGTTCTGCTGTAAGAGGTAACAGAGAAGCTAATTTTGAGACAGATTCAGCACCAAGCCACATTCAGACACTGTAGAGAAAGCAGGTAAAAGACTACTATGTCACCAAACGAGATTGGTGACAGCCTTCAAAAACGGAGCAGTCTGTGGACTTGAAATGATTTTAGTGTGTTATTTCTGTTTCACCAGTTAGACTGGAAGATGAGATTTGCTATCACTCCACCTTGTGGAAGATATGGAAAGGGAGCTTTTTCTCCCTGCGGTTTCCAATGCAAGAGGACTATGGGACAAGGCATCTCCAATGACTGTAGGCCATCCACCTATTCTTTGTAAACTTGGCTATTAAAGACACTCAGCCAACACCCTCTTGCTCCTCCACCATTGCTCACATACCTTGGCTTTTATTATCGTTAGAAACACCCACACTTCTAAACTTTAAAAATTCAAAGTTTATTTCCTTTATAAAGAAGGAGGCAAACGTTGGTGGGAAATAATACGATTTGTGAAACTTGTTTCTCATTGTTATATAATACATGTTAATTTTAGATAATTTGGAAAATATAGAAAGTGTGAAGAAAAAAACAAAATTTTCGAATAGTTCTACCACTCAGAGATAAGCCACTATTAAAAACTTGATATATATACTGCCAGTCTTTTTTAAGCATGTTTATTTCTTTTGCATCGTGTCGATGATATTTGCATACTAGTTTATATCTGCTTTTTTCCTTCACTCTTAATTCTGTGAACACTTTTCGGGTCATAACGTATTCTTAAAGCCCTACATTGTAACAGCTGCATAATATTCTATAACAGTGACATAATTTCTTTAGTCGGTACCTATTGTTGAATAGTAGGTTGTTTCTTTTTTTTTATAGTTAGAAATTATATACTGATATCATCATGTAATATACATCTATATTTTCATCTTTGATTATTTCCTTGTAATAGATTCCAGAATATAAGACCATTGGCTCAAAAGCATCCAAAAAGACTTATTATAAGGTCATAATAGTTTCAGGGTCTGTAAATCATAAATGCTAGTCAATTCAATAGGGCCCTTCTCAGTATTGTGCAGTATTATTATTTGATTTTTTTGATTTTATTATTTTTTCCTTACTATTGATTCTTATAACATGATAAATACTCAAAGTATCTTAATGTTTTAATATCAGTTATTTGCTCATGAGTAAGGTTTGAACATTTTTTAGATTTGTATATTGACTACAAATTCTTCTTTCTGTGAAGTTTTTCATGTCATTTATCTATTTTCTATAGTGATAGTTTAAAAATATTCATAAGAGAAAATTCCTTTTATCTCATATCTCTGGGCATTTTAAATGTTGTCTGTGTAAAGGACTCACCTTGTAATTCCCAATGTGAAGCCTGCACTAGATCTTTAATAAATGATCATTCCACACAGTGTTTAATTTAAAATTATGGAATTAAATTGCAGAGTACTGACTGTTTTAAAAAAATAGAAATTACATCTACCTCTATGTTGTAAAAACTAGGTATTAAACACCAAGTATGAAAAGTGCACATTTTATAGGGAAATTCTATTAAGTTGGATTTCTTAGAGAAGTGGTTTAAATCAAAATTTTGTGATAAAGTTTTTATCTATATATTACCCTTCATAGGACCCACTTTTCCAGGGACTTTCCGAGTTGGTATTAAGGCCATTACAAATAGAAAGGAAGGAAGGAAGGAAGGAAGGAAGGAAGGAAGGAAGGAAGGAAGGAAGATCATAGATAGATAGATAGATAGATAGATAGATAGATAGATAGATAGACAGACAGACAGACAGTAGATTTTATAGATAAAAATCACAGACATTTCATAGATCAATGATAGATAGATGATAGATGATCGATATCATAGATAAATATCATAGACATATAACAGAGAGGTGATAGATAATAGATGAAAGATGATTGACAGATAGATAGTTAGGTAGGTAGACAGATAGATAGACAGGGTTTTTTTTTGTTTCCTTAGTCTTCTAGCATAAAGTGCTCTCGATGCAGTACAGGTTTTAAGCCTACAAACTGTTTCCTGAACAGGGCTCGTGAGCCTCCGGTATTCGCAGGCCATTGACACTGGGAATCAAAGATGTGGTTGCAGTGAGTTTAAGTTCCTATTGCTCTCATTAGATGTGGGATGCAGTGTAGACCTTCAGCTAGCTCTTGGAGGAGCTTTCTTACCTGCCATGCAAACACACCACCCTTTCTTTCCATCTATAGATATATGTGATGCTATAAGCTACATCTGTGCTGAATCCCCCAGAAGATAGATATATAAAAATTAATTGGCACTGACTTATCTTTTAAGAAACATAAATTTGAGAAGTCAGATAAGCCTGTCATTAAAAAAAAAATGCTTCCCATGGAGCATCAATCATGTCTCATCATCCATCTGACATATATTTACCTCTATGCCTTCCAGTAATATGTAAGACAGTTTTCATTATCTCAATTTTATAGATGAGATGAGAAAATGGGGGTTAATTGTTCAAGTTCACTGAGTTAGCAGTGACAGAGCTGTGAATGAAATGAAATCCAAGGTTTCCCAGTTCCAAAGTTTGTGTTCTTGACACCCTAGCATATTGTCACTTATGAAAATATGAACAGACCATGGGCTAAAATTGTGTATTATTCCTCTGCTTATCTGTAGCATTCGATACGGTGCTTGGCATAGAAAGATGCACAGTAAGTATGTGTTGAATAGATTAGTGAGAGAGTAGACTGAGCAATCCTCTATGAAAAGCCAGTGTTGAGCTACACTCTGTCTTACTGTTTTGTGATTAAGAGAACTAGGAAGAGAGAGAGGGAAGGGGTCAGTAAATAAGAACAGGGAGTAGTGGGAGTCAAGTTCCGTCTGAGGACTGTGGTGATGTGTCTGCTGGCCACCGCCCTTTCCTCCCCATGAGCTGGGAGATAGTGTGGACCCCTTTAGGTGTCATTCAGATTAGAGCAGCCTTTCTCTCCCTGGAGCCCTCTGTTCCTTTGCACTCTGAGCTGTTTTCTGCTCCATTTCCTCTCCAAGCCCTTAGATCACCCTCAGAGCTCTCTGCTATCTTCCACATTATCCTAGCTAGAATAAAATATAACTGTGTCTGAAAAGTACAGAAATCAAAGCTCCCCTTGGGGATTTTTTCCCATATCACTTGTCGAATTGAAAACTGGTGTGTCCTTGAAAAGATATGTATTTCAGGCCGCAGGGGTGCTAATTTGCAAGGCCCATTACTCAAATAAAACATTAAAACAGTCTTCGATAAGCCAGTGCTCTCAGCCTGTTTCTACTCCAGCCCCAGTATCACTGACTATAGGTTTCCTGTCAAGCTTCAGAGCCCAAAGTCAAGATTTATCAATTGATATTTTAAGTTTAACTTTTACACTTTCCATTATGTCACTGATTTGTGAGTTGGGCCACAGTTCTCTAGCTTTTTGCAGGCTTCTTTTCTCTGTCCTTGAAGCTAAAGTAGAAGAAGGTGGGGTTTTGAAACATCTTCCCAAGTCTTCAGTGCAAAAACTGCTGTGTAGCTGGTACATCATTAACTTGTAGATTTATTTATAGGAGGATAACCTTTCAGACAGATGCATTATTCAGTGGTATTGCACTATGTCCAACATTGTGGATAGCTTTGTGGTGCTTTTTACTCAGTTTTTTAAAAATTAGAAATGTTTTCATTAGACATGTTTTAATGCATTTGAGAGAGAACAGGGAAAAATACAACATAGAAAAAAAGAGTAGAAATCATTATCAACCATACCAGCTAGGGAGTAGATAACATTTTGCTGGATATTCTTTCAATCTCATATTACATTGTTATAGGGTCTGAATTGCACTGTATTTATGCTTTTATGCTATCATTTATTTATGTATAATTCATAATTTTTTTAAACATGTTTAAATGTCTACATAATATTGTGTCCTGAGGCTATAATCTAAATTAATCTAACCTGTCTCCTATTATTGTTTACTTAGGGAGTTTCCATTGTAGTTAATAACACTTTAATGATAATTTTTTCTATGAGACCTTTACAGGGGAGATAGGAGAGAGTATCATTTGCACAAATATTCTTTCCCTGCTTTGGAATTACTGGGTCAACACATACGAATGTTTTGATCATTGTTGCCAAACAGCTTTCCACAGGTGGAACACATAAACAAAATGGCACCCAGACAACTCTCTTTTCCTGCCTGATGTTCATATTGGTAACTTATGGACTTAGCTGTTGAACCTGAATGTTACAAGAGATGAGATGGAAACCAGTTTTCTGGCCAATTCCAGATTTCTGGCTGAGCTTATCTTGGGTCTGAGGTCTGAGGTCTGAATACATCAAAGAACGTAGCTTTGCTTAAAGATAGGAGACTTGGAGAAATTATTTCTCCTTTGTGTGTTAAGTTTTCTATAATGTAAGATCGTTTTTGGAATTTAAGATTTTTTTAAAGAAAATGCTGCACTTCAGTCTCCAGAAAAGCAATTTCTATTTATAATGATAAAACATGCTTATTTTGTAAAGTTCTTAGAGTTTCTTATTGCATATTGGTTAGAGGAGTGTAGAGATATTCACCTTATTGATAAACTAGATGATTTCTTACCAATCCTTTCCTGGAAACTGAAAAAGGTAATTGTAATTTAGAGTAATTACCACAAAGTATTGCACCTGTAGAATTAGAAGCCGTTATTCCAGAATCTTGGATGGATTCAATAATGAATCGGAAAATAAAGCACATGATGAATTACGACTCATGGTGTCATTATAATTTTATGATAAAGCATCTTGTTCTGAGTGACATTACATTTTTAGAATGAAATAATGACTGCTCTCTCAAAATGTTAAAGGAACCCGACTCTTTTACTCTTTCAGATAGAAGAGAGAAAACAAAGGAAACAAATGCAGGAAAGAAGGAAGAAATGTACATGCCTTTTTAAATGAGATCATGCTGGGTGTGAAAAACACATGCAGACCCTGGCCCTGGGAAGCAGAGATGAACTTTGTTTAATTACTACACTTTTAGAGAGAGATGAGCATCTCTTACACCAGCAATGGAGAGAGAGATGTGCTTTAAGCTGATTTAGGCTAGCAGGATTTAAAATTCTATTATATAACTCTTTTTTTTTTTTTTTTGTAAACTGCATGTCATTTCCTCTCTCATTCCCTGACTGCCAGGCTGCCCAGTGCCAGAGCCTCACATCAAAACTGGGAACCCTGCAAGAAGCAGGAGCTGAAATTGCTTTTTGGTGGGCCCGATTTCATGCTGAGCAGGAAGCAGCAGCTCAGAGATGAATTGGAAGGCCACGCTTGTCAGCGAATGAAATGTGATGAACCTCAGAGTTTTATTGACATGCGGCGGCAGAGCTGGCAATAGCAGCTGGCGCTGTGTCTTCTTAATCCCATGTTCTTGGGGGTGGGAGTTTGACCCAATACTTTCTGTTAGAAATGATACATATTTATTAGACTATACAGCTTGAAAGAGGGAAAAGACTGTGCCCAGTGTCAGACACTATCGCAACCAAACCTTTCTTTTATTGAAATAAATACAGACAATTTCACGATGACAGCTCTTCCACCAAAGGGGAGCTTTATTAAGTGGTGACCTTCATTCTTTCCATGGAGACAGGCAAGCTCGTGTCTGACCACTTGTTGGGGAGGAGGGATGGGGGGGACAGGTGGGGGCACCTGTGGAACACTTATGGGTTTTGAGAAAGCCAGGCTGAAGCTCTGAGTAGCCTGCAGTTCCGCTAATTATATTCATCTTCCCATTCTCCTCTACAAAATCAATTGCAAACAACATCCCATTCATTTTCTAAGGTACATTTCTGCAAGACACAGCTGCACTGCTAACCCTTCCCTCCTCTCCAAGAATAGCTCCCTGCCACCACCTTATGGGACAAGAGCTTTAAGAGGGAGGAAATACAAAGGGGAGATACATTAAAAATTAAGTAATTCTTCCAGATTTTTTTCAAATAGGCTCTGCCAATTGTGAGGGCTAGAACAAATTCATATATTTAAGGCAGACTGTTGTTGATATTTTGGTAGAATATTCATCGTATAAGATATTCCTTACATATATGTCTTTTGTTATTTTAAAAGAGAGGTGACATGGAAGGAATAGGAACAAGAAGGGAAGATTGCTTTGTTTGTGAACTTGAACAGCTGACCCTGAACAACACAGGCTGGAATTGTGTGGATCCACCTATATGTGGATATTTCAATACTGTAACTATGCTTTCTCTTTCTTATTATTTTTCTTAATCACAGTTCTCTTACTTTATTTTATTATAACAATACATTATATAACACATATGACAAAGAAAATATGTGTTAATCAACTGTTTTTGTTAATGGCAAGGCTTTTGGTCAACAGTAGGCTGTTAGTAATTAAGTTTTTGAGGAGCCGAAAGTTATACTTGGATTTTTGACCATGTTGTAGTCTGCACCCCTAACCTCCACACTGCTCAAGGGTCAACTGTATATACCATATGCATGGCATAAATGTTCACATGTATAATATATACTATATGTGTCACACACACACACATGTACACACACACACACACACACACAGTGATGCTAGGTGGTTTATGATTCCTACAGGATGTCACCTCAAAAGACTCTACCAATTGTTGCTCTGTTTTCCTGGGCAAGTTACTAACATTCTCTGAGCCTAAATTTCATAAAATGTAAAATGAACATAATATCCAGTTTAAGGGGCTAATGTTAGAATCAAAACCAGATAATTTATTTTAAGTTGATTTATAAATTTGTGTCAGTTCTAAAACCCTACCTAATACTCATATGCAGGAATCAACACCCCATTACATGTTTTGGGCAGTTTTATCTATTATTCAAGTGTGCTTTCTTGTATTTGTCCTATTTCTGTGTCATTCTTTGGAGTTCTTTCCTCCTACTTTTTTTTTTTTTTTTTTCATATTTTGAGATTCTTTTGAGGCTTCACATCAGTTTATCATTAATGTTAATTAAGTACCTCTTTCTGCAGAAAAATGTTTGTGGATATGTTGAGAGATAAAAGCAATAAATGATGGATTGGTTTTCCTAAAAGACCCCTATCATCAGGCTATCCCTTTGATACATCAAGTCCAGATTTTATTATATGGCCTTCAATGTCCTCCCAAGCAGGTCTCATTCATCTACTCACCTCTCTGTCTTTGGTGTTGATTAAGCCTTGGACATTTCCCTCACACTCTTCTTTCCTCAGCTTCTGTCTCCTCTCCACACTCTTCAACATTTAAAAGCTATCTTTAATTGTGCTTCCTTCATGAAGCCTCTCATAATTTCTTTAGCCCCCCTTCACTTCTCATTTTCTGGTTCTTCAATTACTTTTAGAGTCAGTCCCAATATTGGCTCTTAGACAACTACTAAGTAGTTAACGAACTAACTGTTTTTTCATTCTGACCAGACAATGAACGACTTCTGTCAGACCCAAGTCTTACATATCTTCATATTTCTCTTATAACGAATGCCAACACATTGATCATAGTATAGGTATTTTACTGATTGATTATTTTAGTGATGGGACAACTTCCACCTTCAAGATATTTGTATCCAAGTTAATACCATAAACCCTCTACTGTAAATATTATACTATTTTATACTTTGTCATTGATTAGTTTTTTAATTGAAACAAACAAACAAACAAACAAAACAGTGGACTTAATAGACAACTGTTTCTTACTCTTTTGGTCTACATCAAATTCTAATCCGCTTAAATTTGTTCTACATGAAGTTCATGTTCTACAAAAATATTTGTGGCTTTGGCCTCCTCATTTTTAGCAAACTTCATATATGACACCAATGTATACCAGAGCTGGAGAACCATGACAATATGTCTATTGTGTCCTAGGTTACAGGTGGGAAATATTTCTGAAATTACTGGTTATTCAGAAATATTTAGTAAACACTACCATTTCTTTCTTAATTGAGATAATGTTGCATGGTAATTTATTTTAAATGTGTCCATGTATCCCATTAAAGTAAACTTGTATTACAAACAATGCCTGCTTGAGGCAGGGTTCACTGATGAAAGCTCAAATTAGTGGGCAAAACTATAAGGAGATAAAAGATCTCCCCATAGCCTCAATGTATCTCTCCCCGATGTATATTAGTCATCGTGTTGTTTTTAACAAATCATAATATTTTGCTATTCTTCTCTCCAAGTAGTGGAGCCTAATCCCCTCCCTTGGAGTATGAGATGGACTCGGTTACTGTCCTCTAATTAATAGTGTGGAAAGGGAAAAATTGTGACTTTACAGTGGAGAAACGACAGATATCACTTTACCAAGTGACTAAAGCTGACATCACAAGTAATGCCGGGTGTATTCTCTATTCCCTCTGATATGATGTAATGAAGCTCGTTAGCATCCAATCATGAGAAAATGTCAGACAGACCCAAGTTTAGGTACATTCTACAAAATACCTAACCATCACTGTCCATAGTCAAAGTTGTAAAAGACAGGGAAAGACCACAGGTACTGTCACAGATTAGAGGAGACTTAGAAGACATGACAACTAAATGCGGTGTGGAAGGGTCGACGTAGTCCTAGACATCAGTGGAAAAACTGGGAAAATGTGAGTACAATCTGTACTTTAGTTAGTAGTATTTTACTAAAGTTAGTGTCTTAGTTTTGATTATTGTACCAAGGTTTTAGAAGATGTTAAGTGAAAGGTTTACAAGAATTCTCTGTATTATCTTTGCAACTCTTCTATATACCTAAAATTACTTCAAAAATAAAAAGCTTTTTAAAAAATATGAAAAAAAAAAAGAATTCCTGCTGGAAAGGCTTTACCCTTTTTCACAAACCACACTGGCTGCTGACCTGTTTCCATCAGACAAGTGAAAGGTGCTCCACAAATGCAGGTAGAGACAAGGGGTTATCAGCTGTACATTATTGATGAATATCACTGCAGGAGGTTAGAGCACAGCTTGCCAGAAAATTCTAGAGAAGGAAGTGACAACTAGTGAGTTTCCCTTTATGTTTCCTAAACACCTACCATTTTTATTTGAAGAAAAGTAAAACTATATGACCCATGACGCTAAAAATAAGAAACTCAAGTCAAAGGACAGATGGCCATTTCATTAAAATATGCTCAATATGGAATGAGCATTCAGGAAAAAATATTGTTGTGTTAAAGTGTTATCTTCTTTACTTTTTAAAATATATTGTGATATTGGTTACCATATTGTTTGTGTAAGAAAAATTATTACGATTGTGTCTAATTTTTAGAGCTATCTGGAGCTGCCTTATTCAAACTCACTGAGAAAATTTTCTAGTTTCGCTTTATTTTCCAATTAATGAACTTTCAATGTTTCCCAAGGAGCAAAAAATATATTTATCTTCTCTGACCCTTTCTATTGTTGGAGTCTGGGTAAATCAATTGTACCCCAATAACACTAATGAGAAAGAGAGATCTAGGTGACTTTTACCTCCATTACCTACTGTGTCTGATTTTCATTCTTTAGTTAACAGTTAATGTTGTCCTTTGATTGCAGCTCAGTATAAGAAAATAACAATGATTATTTTAGCATCCCAAATTATATCCTACATAGAAAAATCTGTACATATGGAAGTGCTATGATTTTTAAGATTTTTTAAATTTTTCTTGATACTGCTGTGCAACTACAGTAATCCCACTCTATTTAGGGGTTTTGGACTACAGAGAGTAGAAAGGTGGTGTGTTCAGGAAAACAAAATGTTAATTTCTCTAAGTGAAATTATTAGCCTTTGTGATCATGAAGACTGGAGGTCATATAACAAGAGTCAGAAGGAACTGGAGAAGTTCTTCAGTCTACCCATTCAGCATAGAAATCTGTTTTTCAGTATTTCTTGCATAAAAGTTCATTTAGCTCCCACTTTAATATTCACCGTCACAGAAGCACACTATAAATAATAGTGTCTCAAAATAAGAGCACATTCCAACATGGTACATCTCAATAGTTAAATTTTGGCTAAATATAAATTGGCAGTTTCTGTCATCCTTGAAATTCTATCTATTGGCTTTGCTTATTTCTTCTGAATTAAGTCTTCTTTCTCTGTTACATGACAGCCCTTCTTCTATTTGAAGAGACCTGTCATACCTGCCCTAAGATGAAGTTCAGGTTCAACATCTCTAGTTATTTTATGATTCCTTCTATAACATGATTTCAAGAAACACGAGTATTTATTAATGTTTCTCTTTGAAAGCACTACTCAGAATTGAATACAATTTGAATCATCATTATTTAGTGTGCAATATGTTTGTACATATCAGATTTGAAAGATACATACACACTTATAGTATATATTAGGAAATGACATATAAGAAATGTTACAGATGGCTTTATTAGGGCAATTAATCTCGCTTTGTTAAACAATTCTGCATATTGATTAAAACAATATCCCTTTAAACTATTTCTCAGCCATATCCCTGAATAAAGCAATAATGTAGCTATACAAGAAGTCCTCGTCTGTGTGCCCTATTTTTGTTCTCATCAGTTCGGAGTGACTAGGGAGATATCATTTGATATATTCATGTACAAATTTATTATGTGAGATCTTGTACCTAAAGTGCCTAGCAGAATGCTGGCAGATACTAGGTTTTCAATAACAGTTAGCTTCTTTCATCCTCTTAATTTCTCTTCTTGAGCAATAATATCATTTATTCTTTGGTCTCCCACAGTCAGCTGGAGCTAATGAAAGGCTAGAGCATATGTGTTTGTTGCCATCTGGTTCTGGGATTCCAATGGGCCTTGGCTCTGAAGATCATTGATACAGTCCCATAGATTGCTGTGACTAAGTTCTCTCTGATGCAATGCATCATCTGTTCCATTAGCTCTGTCAACTTTCCAGTCATCTCTCCCTCAAAACCCGTTTGATCCTTTTACCTGTGGAAACAGTATCTGACTATTTTATCATCTGGCTATTTCAATTAAATTACATTAAAAAAGCATACAGTAAGGTTAAAAATGATCACTATATCACTCCAACTTTCTTCCATCCCCAGAAGGTTAATTGAAAGGCGGCCATCTTGGCGACGTTTAGACAAATGAGGATAATTATGTGTTCTCCAGCTCTTTGAGAGGTTAATTGCTTAGATGTACAAAGCCTTGAAGAACAAAGAAGGAATAAATCAGAAGCAGACTATGATCTGATAATGTAATTTGGTATATTCATGTACAACTCAAACAAATAAACCCCTAATTAGATGAACTCATTCAGTTGCATGAATACACTGCCAGTATACCATGGTCAGGCACCCCAAAATTGTGCACTTCATTCAGAGGACTCTGCGAGGGAGGAGCAGTGCTAAAGCTATGCAGAATTAAAGTGGGGGCTTCCAGGGCATGTCATGAGGAACTTGTATAATGGAATTTTGCTATGTTATATTTATATCTTTTACCTCTTAATTAGCAAGTCGACTTCTGCTGGCCTCTTCAAGTACAACTCTCTTATTTTCTTCAGAAGATACCATTTTTAACACCTAGGGAGAAGGTGAGGGAGTAGCATGAAAAAAATCACTCTAAAATGCGGGAAGGGGCACCTGTGCCTGGCACAGGGGAAGAGAACCGAGACTTCTGGGACTGTCGCTCTTAACTACTACTGCTTTTACATCCACTTTTGTTTAGGGTGAGAGAAAGACTTGGAATAGGATCACGTGATGGCCTCTAGCAAGGAATATACAATGTGTTCGACTTTTTTCCCCCTTATACTTAACTGGACATACGTATTTATGAAGAACTGGACTGATACTGCAGTTTTCTGTGAGTTTTCTCTGCCATTGGAAATGTAAATCTCTTTTCACATTGGGTTTCACCTATGAATTGAAAGTTCTAGGTGCTGTATGTGATTAAATTTATTTACCAGCAGGTCGCACATTTGTTATTACAGATATGGAACTGACCTTTAGTGTTAGGTATTCCCAAATGCCAGAATATGACAAACTTCTTAGTAATATGTTTATTATTATTATTATTATTATTATTATTATTATTATTTGAAGAGAAACCATTTGTCTGGGCTGTCTGTATTCCATATGTGTGAGGATATAAAGGAAAGGCTTGGGGAACAATAATTGCTTTGTGGGTGAACAGTTTATTCCTCTGTTTTCAGTCCCACTTTCTGCCTTCCATAACTTCAATCTTGAGCCACTCTGGAATTTAGCTCAACAAGCTCATATCCTTGCTAGAGCACCCATGTATGATGTGGCTACTTCTACTGTATGCTCATCTTTCTCTACGCTTTCAGAAGTTTATTGAAATTCTTGATCTGTTTATGATTCCTCCCCTATTCTCTTTGATATTTTGTGATTATTCCTTTCATTTTTTTCCCCCTTTACTATCATCTTAATGAAGTGTCAGGAAGGAGAAGTAGCCAATGCGTGTACTTAGTGAGATCACCTCAATCCAGAAACTCCTGGTTTAGGTTTTCCTAGCTTGCCCAAGAAATAGATTTCCCTCATTTTATGTGTCATTAATTAAATATACTGTGCACACAAACTTGCCAAGTACTTTTTCCCATGTAACACTACTAATGAAGTTATTCAGTCCTCTAATGAAAATCCTTTAGTATCTCACTATGTCCTGCAAAATAAAGCCCACACTTTTTAGTGTGTTATATAAGCTCTTATCAGTTCAAATTCACTTACCTCTTCCTTTCCCCAGTCCATCATCCATGGCATATTTTGAACTGCATGATTTCATAGTTATACTCATGCCATTTCACTTTTGATTATTATATTTTAATTTAGAACACACCATATCTTTACTTCCCTCTTCTTCACCACATTAGCAGTATTCATCCTTTATGGATCACATAGCATATTTCAGAAAAATTTTCTTATCTACCACACCCAGAAAGGACAGGCAAAGTGCCAAGGTGCTGTGCTTCCAAAGAACAATCTATTTTTCTGTCTCTCTCTTTTTTAATCTCTTTCAATTATTGTTTTTCTCTATATTTTTCATAACTTTTACCACATTTCATCTTAGTTGATTTGTATATGTAGCTGTAATCCTGTCAGCATGTCAGAGAAAAGACACATTGCCTCAGCTGAGGTTGTATTTGCCTGCTAGTAACAAAACCTGAATAATGTGGCCAAACCAAATAGGAGTTAATTCTTCTCAATAAAGGATTATAAAGGTGTACTTTACAAAGCTAGGAAGAGGCTTTTTTATGTTACTAATATCTCAGATATTGTCTTTTTTTCTCTATGTCACCTATAGTCTATGGTTTTTATTCTAACTCATCATTTCCTGATCTCAAGATGCCTGCTCCAAATCCAACCTTTATTTTCACTCCAGACCAGAACAAAAATAAGGAAGGAAGGAGAGAATGGCAGCATTTGGATCTGAAAAGTAAAATTTATATAAAATTCAGATAAAATCAGTAAAAATGCCAATATTCCTTGGCCAACTTCTATCTATTTCTCATTGGACAGAAATGAGTCATATTATCATCTCTGACTAGAAAAGAAAGCCTAGGAAAGCCACTTTGAGCAACACTGGGATTCTTTTAGTAAGGAAGAAAGGAAGAAAGGATATTGGAAAACTATTATCAGTATCTAGCATATAGGTTTTGCTTAATTTTATATCTTCTTTACTTAGCACCCTATCTGGCACATAACAGGTACTCATTAAATATTTATAGAAAAACAAATAAATTTTAAAACGTGAAAGGAACCTTGTTTTATTGGAGAGGGAATTTGAACTCCAAAGAGTTTAAATGATCTCACCAAGGTCCATTACTACAAGTGACAGAGCTGTGGGAAGTTCTTGGAACAAATTCAAATGTAGGAACAAACTCTTGCAACCATTCTACAAGTGAGTCTAGTTTGTAGTTTAATTTGTGGAACTAATCTGGTATGATAGGCTAGGATAATGCATCATATAGGCTTTGCTGTTAAAGTTTAAGATTCTTATTATTGGGTCAAGACAATTTCCATACAGACTCATATGACTCCTATTTTCATGCTGGAACCAAATAACTCAGAGACGACTCTTCAGATGTGTCTGCCTCCCTCTCTGCAGGCCTTTGATTATTTCTAGCCCAATAAAAGAGAATGGAATCTTAATTTCTAAAGGAAAATAAAAACAAATTGTAGTAAGCCTTAACAAGAAGGAAAAGGTGGTGTCCTGTCACCACTCTACTTTCTCAAATGGGTTATTTGATTTTTCTTAATTGTTGGTGAAATTTTCTCAAATTGGCAATTATAATTTGAAGCTGATTGCTTACCCAGGTAATTTACAGATTTTGCATTTGGCAAGAATGCTTCATGACACTTCCCATGAATATGGTTTTATTATCTTTCAGCTAAGTTTTCCTTTTTGTGTATATTCTATGTTTGGAAGATGTTGTTACTTTTGCCCACAGGAAGTTTAGGTGCTAATTCTGTTAGCTGCATATTTCTGATGAAATCAAGTTTTGTTTTTTTTTTTTTTTTTTTAATAATTTTTTTTAAACCATTTAGAGACCCAGAGGAATTGATTAGGTGTTCCCCAAAGCAAACTAAATAATTGAATTAAAATAAAAATTTATCAAAATAAGTTGCAGAATATTAGCAATAAGTTATACTTTTCTTGGTTCTG
Source organism: Pteropus medius (assembly GCF_902729225.1). Taxonomy (NCBI): domain Eukaryota; kingdom Metazoa; phylum Chordata; class Mammalia; order Chiroptera; family Pteropodidae; genus Pteropus; species Pteropus medius. The sequence continues at coordinate 2,562,607 of NW_024347862.1, read as the reverse complement.
ATGATGGATTTTAAGGAGTAACTATTCTTATGCTATCTCCTCCTGCCTTCTATTTTTAACAGTCTCCCCACTCACTCCCTTTGTCAGCCTGGTCTGAAATCAAAGTTTAATTATCTTTATTTGCTCTTGTACTGTGCATTAAGATAGAGTTTATCCAGTAGTCCAACTGTTTTGAAGATAATTAGTCAAGAATTCAACCTGCTATAAAATAATCCTTCTAGGCAAAGAGCTGGGGACAGAAGACATTCTTCAGTGATTCTCCATTACTCATAAGAGTCACAGATTTTCTATCTGAAGTCAAATATTATGAATTGCACTATCAAGTTAAGGGTTTAAATTGCAAAGGGCAGAATACATTGTTAATAAGTGTTTGCTTTAGGAAAATATATTATTTCCATTTGATGGGACCTTTAAACTCAATGAAGAAAGTTGATCCATGGTCAACTTCAAATCAATAATTAATAGAATTTTTAAAAAAAATTTGGTATGAACTCGTGTAATAGAAGACATCTTTGCACGTAAATGTTGGAGATGTCTGCTTTGTTTAATTATCCATTCAGTAAACACTTATGGAGCACCTATTATGAGCCAGGATCCATTCTAACCATTCAAGATGAAGTCGTGAACAAGACTTACCAGTCCTTGCCTTCAGGAAGCTTAAAATGTAAGCGTGATTATGTTTCTGTGATTTCTTTCCTATGGCACTGAAAGTACCTCCTTTGGGTGGATAGTTTATTAATTTTCCAGTAAAGAGGCCAGCTGGCTCTCAGTCTGAGCCTGAATAGGAGGGTAACATGGTCGAGCCCTTTTTAATATAGCTTACTAGTTTCATCTGTCCTTTGTGCTCTATGCTGTAGCTTAGAGGAAAACCAGCCAAGCCCCCAAAATATGGCTGATCCTATAAATGCAAGAGCAGAATAGCAATGAATGTTAATTACAAGCACTTAATTGCTAAACTCATTTTATAGGGAGTAAATGTATTGCTGGACATGCCAAAGCTTCTTCTACATTCTTTGTGAACAACAGCTTACTCTTTCTATAGCATCTCAACAAGAAAGAGGAGCAAAAGGCGAACTTGATCTTCCTATTGAACTTCAGGTTCTTGAATTTTCAGGTCTGCTAACATTGCTTGCAATAAATGATGCTTTTCTTCTGCTGCTTTTGATTGAAGAACACTAGAAATCAGTTGGGGAGCAGGTGCTACATTGTGTTAGATTAACACTGATTGAATTCTTACACAGCCAGCTGATTGAAGCACGTGTTCTGCAAGCTTATGATTCTGCAAACACTAGGTTGCAAGCAGGAGGATATTTTGCCATATCATGTCCCTTAATCAACACCTTCAAATCTATCAATACTGTCAACTGGAGCTTAGATTCCTCAGCCCACTCTGAAATAGCACCCTAGGCTGGTCACAAAAACAAAAATGTATCTCTGGGAGAAAAGAGGGAATTGGTTTAATTTTTTTTTTTCCTTCTCATACTGAGTAGATGAACATTTAAATCGTGAAAATAATCAGATGTTCATTAGACTTGGTAATGACACTGGATGGGCATGGGCCTTTATTCTCCATGTAACAGCCTCTGATTTGATAACAAGATAAAAAATATAAATTATTGGCACAAATGCTTGAAATGCCCCATGAGAATGCACCAGGTGTTGTCATTGGGATGGCTGGGCCAGCCACCAGACATGTGAGGAGATGTTCAATAACTGTTATCCTACATTTTAAAGATGCACTTTATGTAAGCTCTGTGACAATTTAGAACCCATCCTGCTGGGAAAGGAAATGGAGTTAGTTGCTAGGAGAAATAACGCAGAGGTAGACACAATGCAAAGAGAACTTGGAGAATCCTCTGAAAACCAACAGACCATTTTCACAAGGACTTCCACCTAGTTTTAAATTGTCCCAGCAGCCTCACTAGCAGTTCTGGCTGGAGAAGGGAAAACCAGGAGGTATTTATCCATAAGTGAAATATCTTCTTGCCATTGAATGCATGCTGGTCTATTATTTATTTATTCATTTGTATTTCATATATTTAAATGTTTTTCATCAAGTATACATCATCTAACATATAAAATGATCTTAACTGTAAAAAAATTATCTGTGCCTCAGTTTCTTTCTATTTAAGTGGGGATTCGGATAAGATATATCTCAAGGTTGTTATGAGGCATGCATAGTTCAGTGTCTGCCACTTAGTGAGTTCTATGTAAATGTTTGATCTTATTAGTGCTCCGATGAGAGAATGAATCAAACTTAAAGGTTCTGTAATGCCTCTTTCCCATGTTATTCTAATACACATACAATTTTCTACGTGGAGGTCTTATAATTTCCTAGGACATTTTGTTTTAAACTAACAGTTGCTTTCCAGCTAAGTCTTACATCATAGTCCAAAATTCTGTTGGTTAGGCTTGAAGCGAAGCTAGACTATCGATCTGCCAATGCTATGGCCCTGGTCTCTCTTCATCTGTGCTCTAACCCAGAATCACACACACACACACACACACACAAAATCAAACATGCATGCACCCATAATATTTCATTGAATCGTTGAAGAGATCCATGCATTTTCAGTAGAAGGATAAAAGAATGGCTTGGCACACCAACTACTACATTTTCCTCCTTTCAGCCTTAAACACTGATATTCAAAGAGGAAGAAGTAAGCCAATTATTCCAAGCAAAGAGCTTCCTCTGAACTTTCCTCTAACACCCTCCTATACTGATGTTATTACACTAATAGACACTGAGAGATTTCAATGTATTGTCTAAACCACGGGTCCTCAAAATGTGCTTCTTATGCCAGCAGCATCAGCATTACCTGGAAACTTGTTAGAAATGCTAGTCCTTTGGCCCCACTCCAGTCCTATTGATCCAGAAACTCTGGGAGTGGAACCCAGTGATCTTTTAATAGACCCTCCAGATGATTCTCATACACACTGAAGTTTGAGGACCACAGGCTTAAGTGAAGTTGAACCCTACATTTTGATTGATATACTGAGGCCTGGGCCAGTGTGATTCGTTGTTTGTCTCATATAGGGTCAATGAAATTTGTTTGATATTCTGCTTCTGTCTATATACCTGTCAAATGTCATTTTTTCTCAGCATTAGATATGAATACTCCCATAACTTTTTTCCCTGAATGTGTTAACTGAAGGTATTTTGCACATTTTCTTTTTTACACCTACAGCACCTGGTATTCCTAGGTGGTTTCCCATCCAAGTACTAACCAGGCCTGACCCTGCTTAGCTTCTGAGATTAGACAAGATCAGGCATGTTCAAGGTGGCATGGCCATAGACCAAATTCTGCACATTTTATTCTCTCTTAACTTTATAAAGTTAGCTTGGCAAAAGGAAAATGACCCAATCCATTGATACATTTTATGTAACTTATCTCATGAGATAGAATTTCTTTTAAGGTTCAGCAACTCACACAAGATCTCAAAAGGAAGTAAATGACCAAGCTGGCTGTGAATTCAGGTGTACTAACTCCATTGACTGTGTTCTTGAATTCTATGCAATTCTGCTTTTCGTGACCCATGGCACCTCCTTACTGCCCTTCAGAATCTGGTTGTTAAATATTATTATTATTATTATTATTTTTGAAATTCACCATCTCAGTCAAAAATATAGCTAAGGAAGTTTTCTCCTGAGCCATCCCTGACTCCAAGTCTACATTTGAACCAATGAATAAGGATGGTCACATGTATTTTCTCTTTCAATACCTTCGCTGGGAATGGGTTCTTGAATCACAATTGTGTCAGTATGCAGAGAGTCTTTGCCCTACCCTTCTGGAAAAATAAAACAAACAAACAAACAAGCAAAAGCATTGCTGTTGACCACAGAATTTGAACTGTCTTGGCTCTTTATAAACTATTATTTCAAATCAATAAGGAAAAATGGAGGGGCTTATTCCTAGTGAGGAGACCTCACTACATAATCCAGTGAAAATCCTAATGTAACAGTCAAATTACCCTTCGAAATTTAAATGACTTTATTGAGTGCTTTCCTTGTATATTCTGAAAATAGACCAAAACATGTATTAAAAATAATTATGGAGACCTACTTTAAGAGTGAAAAAGCAGTGTTAGGATTTATTGCGTGTCACATATAATCCATGAGACAGCTCAGGAGTACAAAGAACAGGGAACTCATTTTACTAATACATTGTTTCTCAGATAGACAAAAAGGATCTCTTTTTTTACAATTCAAATCTATTAGACAATATGTTCATGTGCTAAAAATGAAGCCTGTTTCAACTTAATATAAGGTTATCCAGTACCAAATCCATCTAAAATAGTGATATCATTATTTTCAAGCTGCATTAAATATAGTATTGTTCCTTGAAAGAGGTTATAAAGACAAATTCTAAATTATAGCTACTATTTCAAAAGGTCTTGGCGATTCTTGCATCTAATACCCTGATATTTCAGATGGGATAAGTGAGGCCCAGAAAAGCTCTTTAATTCCCGAGGATGCACATCTAGTTTTTGGTAAAGTCAGGACTATATCGCAGCCACCAGTTCAGTGGTCTCGTTCTCTCATTTCATCATTTACTGCCTGATCGAAGAAAATGAGCAAAGAAAAGTATGCTTATCCATTCACTTTTCTTCTGTGTAGAAAGTTTATGTTGTTTCTTCTTTGTAGAAAGTTTATGTTGTATACTGGAGGATTATTTTAAGTTTAGCTTTTGACAAAAGTAATGGGGAAAAAATCGTATGATTGCTCAACAGAAAATCAATAATAATAATTATTATATATGTTCTTTATCCCCACGGGACAACATTTTCAAATTTCTTTTTTAAGAATCCTTACAAACTTTCTCTCTACTAAAGAAATAGGTTGTAGAATTACCATTTCCAAGCTAGGAAAAATGAAAACCAGAATGGTTAAGTGTCTTTGTGTGAATGGCACAGCAAGTTATCTATAGATTTTTAAAGTCTCTTAGAATGCATTACACATTAAATCACATTAAATCACAGAGAGCTCAATTTGCAAAGCAAATTAGTAGAATATCTGTTTTATATCAAACATTTAACTTAAAAAAGTCTAGCCCTCTGCTTTTCAGAGAGAATGGAAGCGGTTGCATGCAAAAGAATGTGACTGATGTAAATTAGACTGAAGATATTACAAGAACCAAATCACTTGCTAAATACTTGGTACTTAGTACTTCAATTTGGAAGTTGATTTTGTGACAAACAGGAGAGTTGCTTTCAGATGGAAAACACTATGATATGACATTAAATGGTGAGATTAAGATGGGAGAAACTCATTTAAATATGAGTTCGGCTTTTAATTCCCTGAGTATTTGAGAGATTAAAAAGGAAAGAATAGAAAAGAGAGAAATTAAAAAAAAAAAATAATAGTTTTCTGTGCTGAAGAAAGGCTGTAGTTTAAGTTTTGTTAAAGAACATAGAATTTGTGTCAGAGATCTCAAATCACAAATCAATGCTACAATACTTCTTGCTATCTAGATGTAAAAAAAAAAAAAATCTATGTATGTAGCTTAAGGCAGAGCAGTTTATAAGAACTACATAGATTGGGAAATGAAGTCCATGCTTAGTATGGCAAAATTAACCTTAATGGGATAAAGCCAAATCAAGTAAAATTTGGTCTCACAGTGAGAAAGAAAAATTCCTAATGGTGATACATATGAGACAGTAAAATAATTTTCTAAGAGCATTGCCATTCTTCTTATTAATTAGTTTTTATCATGTGCCTACATTTATAGTAGATTCTATTTAAAATAGAAATTGTTATAATTTCTGCCCAATGAACCTACAATATTTGTATGACTGTTGAAAATGAAATATAGGCTTCTACTAGTGAGAAGTATCTTGGGGAGTAACTGAGTAGTATTAAAAATACTACAAATATTCAGAATGGCTATCTGTTTTCCTGCAGAGCAGTCAGCAAATCATCTGATTATCTGCACAACCGCCTTTTTGACTAATCTCCTTCAAGGAGTGTTTCCCTCTGAAAATGAGTATTGACTGGGAAGGAAATATTACTGATGGACTTATGAGTAATGTGTCTAGATTAGGACATCTAAAACATTACTATGAGAAAACAAAATACATAGTGACACAAACATAAACTTTTAACAGTTTTAGAAATTTGGGATAAATGGACAGCTTATGAGAGACCAGAGCATAGGAACAAAGATGCTCCTATTGAAGTGTTTACACTAGCAAAGGAATTGGAATAGTAAGAGGAATCTCCACTTTTGTTCTAGAGAATCCACGTTCTGGCCACAAACTGAAATCATTTGCATAGTTTGGTGTTTTAGAACATCTTCACATTTGGCGTAGGGATTTGAGGATTGGAGAGGTAATTATTTGGCCAATGAAATCCATCAGCGTGCATCATTTGCAAGTTAATAAGTTAGTTTTGATAGACCCCACTGTGTTCTTCTCCATCTTCCTCAGTAGTTCTTTTGGTGAAGACAGATCAGACCTCCCTCGATTTAGTTAGTCATGGCTGAGAAAACCTAGAGAAGATCATTGTGAAAATTCCATTTTCCAATGCAAGGCATTGTTATTTCTGTCTTCATATTCAGTGTTGTATTTGAAATTGCTATGTTCCCCAAAGGCTAGTTGCATAGTCTGAGTTAAAATTGATAATCCACACACATCTGCTTCAGGGAACCTGGGACCAGCACCTGAAGGACAGTCTGATGCTGATCAACCAGAAATAGACCAGAAGGTTTGGAGAGAGATCACAGATGGCCCAGCATCAAGGAATGGACAGCTCTATAGGTTAGGTAGACAATAAAATGACAGCAAGCGGAAATAGGCATTAAGTGAACATGCTTTATGCCCATGACTCAAAATAAATACCAACTAGAACAATGATAGAGGCCCAAAGGAAGTTGCTGCTCCTTTTGGGATCCCTTGTATAAAACCCCAGTTACACGCTGCAGATGTCATTGAACCCCAGGCTAATTTAATGATTTACATTGTTGAGAAAGGATTAGTGAAACTTCCCATTTCAATGGTCTGTTCCTAATTTGCATCTTTAACGAGGTGGGATCCAAGCCAGGTTCTGCTCCTTTGTGTTTATTTTGCAGGAACTGTGTTTATTTCTGATAATTACAAATAAATCTTTCTTCCTTTTCTCAAACTGTCTGAATAAAAGATGTTGGGAGTATGTTAACTCCATAGCTAGAATAACTATAAAAAAAAGCTAGAAGTAAAATCCAATTATAACTCTTTCAAAATGTAATTAATGTTTTCTTCTCAAAGAGGATGGTTGCTACATTTCATTTTGAAACATTTGTCTTCTTCTTTGTAGTTTCTTGCAGCTTGTCTAAGAGAAACTTACACCACAGGGAGCAGTGACTCCAAACCAGGATGTCATGACCGGGTGTGTCAAGAAAAATGATAGAACTGGGGGAAATGTAGGTTAGAAAGTACTAAAGTCTAGACTTTAAATTTGATGAAGCAGCTTTCTGATTCATCTTCAAAGAACTCAGAAAACCAAAGCAAATCTCTCAAAGTTGACTAATTTTAAAAGTCTGTCAAAGAAGCAAGGGGGGAAATGTTATATGTATTTCTGAATTCAACTAAGACTGATGCCATTCAGAAGTATTTAAAAGCCATTTCAATGACCACAAAAACTGAAAAGAGAAATTTTGTTCTCATCTATTGCAATAGATGACCGGTGTGGAGATGGTGGGCCAAAATGAAACCTCATTATGATTTCTTTTTTTTTTTTTTGAGCAAGTCTAAGCCAAAAACACTAATCTAAAAGTTCCATCTAATAGCTGTATAACTTTTGAGCTCAAACTGTTATTTTTTTTCCCCTATAACTTTAAGACAAATGAGAAATTCAAGTGAAGAAAATCAACCCGGGAGAGACATTCATCATCCTATGAGAGTGACCATAAAGTTATTTATTTGTCTGTGTGTTGGTTGGTTTTTGATAAAATACACACCAACAGCAAATCTTCACAAAACAAAGATTTTTTCTCATTCTTCACCTCTGTTTTTCTGTGCATACATAGATCATGTCTATCACATAATAGGCACTCAAGACATATTTGTTAAATTAATGACTCCACTGGCTTTATAAGTATAATCTTTATTTTCATAACAGGACTAGGGACTTTTAATTCTATTGAGGTGGAAAAATATAAATTACAGTTCATAGAAGGCAAAAAATAAATTTAATTTAGATTTAATATCTTTGTCTCCTGTGGAAATGGCTTTATCTTCTTGTGTGTCAATATATCCTGCTTTATATTAAAGACATGAGATGTAACATGAATTAGGAATAAAAGGATGAGTTTTATAGTCAAACTAGGTATACCACTTACTAACTATATGACCTGGGGCAACACTATTTGACCTGTCTGAGACTCATGTTACTAATGTGTAAAATGGGAATTAATCCACCTATCTCACAAATGTTGAGAGAATGCATGTACAGGATCTGAATTCAGTTTCTGGCATGCATTCTAAGTGATTAAACAATGACAATAGCTAATAATTTTTATTATCATCAGTATTAAACAGTTGATCTCCTCTACTAATTTACATATTCACTGACAGGTATGCTAAGTTCTTTACTTTTAATCTCTCAGTTATAGCTTTCTGTTCTGCATTGTATAGCTGCTAACACATATTTACAAAAGTGATTTTTAAAAATAGTGATAAACAGCATTATATTATTTGCTATTTAACTAAATCTTATGGAAATATAATAACAGAATATTAAAAAGGTTTAGTACTAGTACTAAATTCTGTACTGAATTCAAGAGGAACATTCAGAAAGGGAAAACTCAGGGAGACAAAATTATGAAGTACCTGTAAATAGTACTTAGAAACATTGGCTAATAAAGCTGTGATGGATCTTAGATATGGTATAATACAGTTCCATTCTTTCAAACAGTGTGACTTGCCCAAAGTCACTTGTCCAAGACTCCTCAGAGATCTGCTCCATATTTTCACAGAGACAGCTAGCTAACCTGATCCATGAATTGGCACAAATGTGTTTAATATCATTCTGGGAGACGATGTGATATGCATCCTAAAGATGAAGTGAAAATACCAAGAATATCAAGCCATAGTAAAGGACAAATTGCATTCACGAATTATGGTTTATAAGCTTCTTTAACAAACTCCTACTTTTATTCTCACAATGTGTCCAAAATGGAGTCATCACACTTTTAAAGATGAGGAAGTTGAAGTTCTATGAAGCTATTTAATTTATCCAAAGTCATACATGTGATACTTAGCAGGTCTTGCACTTGACACTAGGTTTTGTGACTCTCAGTGACCTATGTTTTCCGGTTATGAAAGCTTTATTTTCACAGAGGTAAACCCTCTTAAGTTTGAAAAAAAAAATCAAACCAACAGACTTTTTCTTTTAAGAAAATGCCATACCTATCAACTTTTTCTTATCAGTCATTCAATACCTAATTAAACATAGCATAATGTAAATAAAAACTCTTTCAACTACTTAGATCTAAGTTGTGTATTAAACTAATAAGAATAACATATCTAGAATCAGAATACATGAGTTTGAGGCTTAGTTCCTCTGTGTGACATTGAAGACACTATTTTGCCTCTGCTCCCAGTCTGTCTGATGGGGAATGTTTGTGAAGGTGGTGTAGCCCCTGCAAAGAGGAAGAGGTCAATGGCCCCCACCATGCAGAAGAATAGGCCCTCTAGGGCACAGAGTGATTGAGGTCCACTCATTGTAAGGGCTTATAGAACAGAAATTAATATCTAGCATTTGCTATGTTGAGAATGGGAAGGAGATCTTATTGGAGAGAGATCAACTTTTACTTATAGGTGATTTAGGTTCTTTACATAGGTCCTGGACCAGAAAGTTCACTTCTCCTCCTGGTTATTCTCTTGAGGAAACGTTAATTACCTCCTTAATACCTTTTTATGGCTCTGTGAGCACAATCGCATAGTAAGACCTTGGCTCTGAACACACATTCTCAATATGCAGGTTCTTCATTAGTATCCCAAAGCTGATTGCTTTCTCTTGACTCAAATTCTACTTCTTATTTAGCAAGTGTTTTAAAGAGACTGCTCTCTTTTTTTAACCTTACAAATGTTAAAAAAAAAAAAAAAAAAAGATGGTATGCTATGGATCATAAAGGTATTTTGGAGTTCTTTCTCCTTGCAGCCCCTTCCTCTGGGTAACGTGAGACCCTGGGGTCTTGCCATCTTCTTTGTTAGTGACTCTGTCAGCTTAGATAGAAAGAACTACCAGAAAAATGAGACTTGGAGGGCAAGTCCTTCAGCATCAAAACATGAATCATTTGGCCTCACTCTCTTCTGGTTGCCTTGTCCCTCAGAGAAGAACCGAAGGACAGCCAGACATTCCTAGCTGATGGAATCCTGGCAGCTGGGGAAGTTCTCAGCAGTTGTGATGATGCTCTGCCTTCACAAATGCCAGGCTGGCCCAATGCTTACCTGAGAGCAGAGGCCACTAGGCATGGAGAAGGAAGAAACAGAGCAGCATATAAGAAAAAGCAGACAGTGTCTGCTGCAGAATCCTCCTGGTGGGGGCAGCTTGTCAATGCCATTAATGAAGCCAGGCATACACTGCCAGAGTGATTCAAGTGGGGGCCTGGCTAATAGGCCCCAGAGCAGAAACTGACCAGTTTCGCTATTGGAATATAAAGAGCTTATCAACAGTGTTATCTGTATCGTTGACACTAAGTAAAATAATTCCTTAGAAAACTTCAAAATTAGCATTTAAGAATGAAAAATCGTTACAATTACAGCCATGGTAGCAAGGCAGCTGTTGCCCCAGGTCCCTCCTCCATGCATCTTCTCACTTGACTGCACTTAGAGCCAAGGCCCTTGTCTCTTTAAGGTTCCTGAACCTGAAATTTTTCTTCTTTGGTTCTGAGGGAGGTGGGTCAGGCCTATATTTATGTGAGTAAAGGGAGCCACTGCCTACATGGTAAAAGATCTTTGAACACCTTGCCAAGGGGCTAATTTTTCTCCTATTTGGGAAGAAATTCTGCCTATTAGTATCAGTCCTTTACACTTGGTAATACAGATAATTGGCCAGAGAAGGTCATTACTAAAATAAACAAGCTACCTGAGAGGATGTGGGTTAATGAGAGAGGCCTACACTAAGGTGGTATTAGCTTGGTGGTAGAGCATTTGGATCCCAGCCCTAAGCGGGTGGGCAAGAGGTGGGTCCATTGAGTGGCGGTTTGACCATGGCTGTGCAGCTCCAGGGATCCCCCAGCATAGTCCATAGCTCTCCAAATTTACCACAGCTATTGCAGTTCATAGACTCGAGCACATTTCTAAATACATATGGGTTTATATGGGTTTTCTTTTGAATTCACAAAAGAAAAGAAAAATTAAAAGAAGAGGAAATTGAGATAAAGTTGTTTCTAGTGTTATATTTTCTAAAAGAAATCTTTCTTTGGATGCATATTACCTCCTACCCCCACCCCTGCATCCCCAAACAGTTCTTGGGATAAACATCACCTGAGACTCAGAAGTTCACAGTAGTAACATAAACTTTGGTTACCTAAAGACCACATTAAAAGAGCAATGAGGATACTTCTTTCAAGAATACCCTCCTTCATGGCTTAAATATGACCCCCCCCTCCTTTTTAAATAATAGCTTTATTGAAATATATATTCGCAGAATTGTGCAACTACGTATACAATTTCAGAACATTTTCATTACCTCCCCCGATTAACACCATATCTATTAGCAGTCAATCTCAATTTACCTAATCTTCCCTACTAATCATAGGAAACCAATAAATGGTTTTCTGTCTCTATAGATTTGCTTATTCTGAGCATTTTATATGAGTTAAGTCATATGATAGGTGGTCTTTTGAGACTGGCTTCTCTCACTTAGCCTAATGCTTTCAAAGTTCACCCATATGAGAGCAGGTATCAGGACTTCATTCTTTTTATGACTGAAAAATAATGCATTCAATTGAAGTTGTTTCCGCTTTTTCTCCATAATGAGTGATGCTATGTGAACATTCATGTGCCACTTTCTACGTGGACAGACGTTTTCATTTCCCTTGGGCATATGCCTATTGGTGTTGCTGGGTCATATGTTAATTTATGTTTAAGCTTCTGGGGAACTGCCATGCTATTTTCCAAAACAGCTGCCTCATTTTACATCCCCACCAGAGATGCATGAGAACTCCAATTGTTCCACAACCTCACCAATGCTTCCTATTTACTTTTTCTTTTTCTTTTTTTTCTAAATTATAGATCCTCTATTGGGTATAAAATGACATCTCATTATGGTTTTTATTTGCATTTCTCTGATGACTAATGATGTTCGGCTTCTTTTCATGGGCCTATTGCTTATTAATATATCTTTTTTGGAGAAATGTCTATTCGAATCATTTTAAAAATGGGGTCGTCTGTCTTTTTTGTTGAGTTCCCATATATTCTGGAAACAAGCCACTTAGCAGATACATGATTTGCAATATTTTTTATATGCTGTGGATTTTCTTTTGACTTTCTTGGTTGTGTTCTTTGAAGTACAAATCTTTTTTTTGTTGTTTAATTTTAATGAAGTGCAATTTACCTACTTTTTTATTTGTTGCTTGTGCTTTTGGCATCTAAAAGACCATTGCCTAATCCAAAGTCAAAAAGTTTTATACCTATCTTTTCTTTTTTTTTTTCATTTTTTCAATTACAGTTGACATATAATATTAGTTTTAGATACATAATGTAGTGATTAGACATTTATATAACTTACAAAGTGATCGCCCTGATAAATCTAATGCCCTTCTTACACCACACATAGTCATTACAATAGTACTGACTATGCTGTACTTTATATCCCGCGACTGATTTTATAAATAGCAATTTGTATATCCTAATCCCTTCTTTTCAACCATCCTCCTAACCCCCATCTCATCTGGCAACCATAAAAATATTCTCTGTATCATGAGTTTGTCTCTTGTTTGTTCGTATGTTTGTTTTGTTTTTTAGATTACACATAAAGTGAAATCATATGATATTTTTCTTTCTTTACCTGACTTATTTCACTTATCATAATGACCTCTAGGTCCACCCAAGTTGCCGTAAATGGCAAGATTTCATTCTGTTTTATGGCCAAGTAATATTCAATTGTGTATATGTACCACATCTTCTTTATCCACTTGGGTAAGGCAAAACAAAAGAAAAAATAACAAATGGACTGTATTAATCTAAAAAGGTTTTGCACAGAAAAGGAAATCTTCAACAAACGAAGTGACAACCTACTAAATAGAAGATATTCAACAATGATCCATCTGATAAAGGGTTACACCTATGTTTTCTTCTAAGAGTTGTATAACTCTAACTCTTACATTTAGGCCTTTGATCCATTTTGAGTTAATTTTTGTGAATGACATGGGGTAGAGGCCCAGTTTTATTCAATGCATATGGATATCCAGTTGTTCCATCACTACTGAAAAACTGTTCTTTCCCCCACTTAGTTGTCTTGACATTCTTGTCAAAAATCAATTGACTATAGATGTGCAATTTATGTCTGACTTTTCAATTCTATTTCATTGATCTAAACATTTATCTTTATGCCAGTATTACACTGCCTTGATTATCATAGCTTTGCAGTAAGTTTTGAAATTGAGAAGAGAGAATTCTCTTTTTCCTCCTTTTTCTAAGATTTTTTGACTATTTTAGATCTCTTGAATCTCCATATGAATTTAAGGAACAGCTTGCTAATTTCTGAAAAGAAGGTAGATATAATTTTGAAAGAGATTTAATTGAATCTGTAGATCAATTTGGAGAATAATGCCATCTTAATAATATCCAACCTTTCAATCTATGAACATTGGATGTCTTTCCATATATGTAGGACTTTGTTTCAACAACATTTTAGGTTTTAGAGTGTAAGTTTTATACGTCTTTTATCAAATTTAGTTTAACATATTTTATTCCTTATTGTGCTAACATAAATAGAATTGTTTTATTAATTTTATTTTCAGTTATTTTATTGCTAGTGTATAAAAATGCAACTGATTTTTCTATATTTATGTTATATTCTGAAATCTGACTGAACTTGTTTATTCATTCTAATAGATTTTAGGGGCTTTCTTAGAATTTTCTATATATAAGATTATGTCATCTGCAGAGAGATCATTTTATTTCTTCCTTTTCAATCTGGATGCCTTTTATATAATTTTCTTGCATAATTGCTGTGGCTACAATCTTTCATACAATGTTAAATGGAAGTGTTTAAGCATCCATTTTATCCAGAATGTACTTAACTACACAACAAAATATATTGGGGGATGGGGTACAACTAGAGGTATACATTATTTATATGTGTGTATGTGTATGTAGAACATTGGCATGAAGCACATGTACATATTCAGTCATATTCTGGGTGTAGCAAAAATTAAATCACTAAACTACACCTTCTAGATGCTTTCTAATATGACTCACCTTTTAAGCCTGGCCTCTCTTCTTAGAGCGTATTGCTTTCAACTACACATAGGAAGGAATATATGAATAGTAGCTTATTTAAAAATGCTTACTAGAGAAGCTTAACTTAAAAACGAGATACTTTAGAGTGGATAATGTAATTTTATTCATCTTCATGAAGGATTACCATAGGGAGGACAAACTGGATTTATTTGTTTTATAAGAGGAAGAGCTAGGACTAGTGGGTGGGCATTAGAGAGGTGGATTACAACTTAGTATAAGGTCTCCCAAAAACTCAGCTACCCACATCAGAATAAACTCCTTGTCAGTTTAATAAACTTCTTTCATAAGCTTTCTGAATCATTTATATAAAGTAAAAAATTTTTACTTAGAAGTATTATGATTTTAAGAATTTAATAAACTTTAATAAAAATGTGACATTATCACCCCTTAAAGTTACTAAAATAGTCTTTGAAATTAACTTAATTTTATAAGACATGGACCACTCCACCCTGGATTTGGGGTGACACCCCACATAGATTTGGGGTAACGTTTCCTCTTTGTCAAGAGATCAACAACTTAAACCGGCCTACTTTCCATGTAAAATATACAAAACAAAATAAATATGATTATTCACTGGGGCTATCCCCCTGCTAAAAAAAGTTCAGCTTTGAATGATGATGCCAGGTTTCCTCCCAGGCCATCTGTTGGGCCTGGCTTAGCTTCTTGAAAATTTAAATGCTTCTTGTTTCAGATGCTTTTGAATTTCTGTTCCCTAGATGGCCCTTCCACCCACAGCAAAATTATAAGCCTCTTTTATCTATCTGTGTTTCTGCTTCCCCTCTTAGCTCTAACACTAAGGTTTGTCTTTTGTATTTACAACAATAAAATGTCTTCAGAGGTGAATATGATGCCTTGAGGAGAATGTTAATGTACATTTGCCTTTGTTCTTAATTAGGTTCCTTCAAGGGAAAACCTCCCGGCCTGGTTTATTTTCTAGCTTTGTCAGAGCTTGTCTGCTTTATCTAAACACTTTGAAGAAGTCTCTTCACCCATATACTGCCTGTATGCTTACCATATAGATTTTTATAATACCAGTCAATTGGAAAAGGGTAGAACATAAGCAGTATAGATAAAGAAATGCCTTAGAATAAATTGCTAGTGGGAGAAAGAGAGCCAAGGGGTGGGAGGTGGGGGAGTGAGAGACAGAGAGAGACAAAAAGAGAGAAACAGAGAGAGAGAAAGAGTGGTGAGTGAAAGGGATAGAGTACAGCTTTACAGAATTGCAAGGATTTGGGTTCAAATTGTGTACTTACTATTTAGTTTTTGGCCTCAACTCTGCTTCTGGGAAAAGTTAAGATTGCTGTTTCCACAAATCATAGCAAGGTGAGAAAATATGGATGGAAAAATTCTCCCTATAGAGTTCTAAATGGTTAGAAACAAATGTTCCTTTCTGTCTGATCCATAGTTCCCAATACCCAATGCCCATAACAGAATTTGGTTTCTCTCTGAACCTCTGAAGAACACCTCCCCCTTTCAGACAGGCCTCCTCTTATTGTTCCTAGCCAAACTGGAGCACAAATGGAATTCATAAGCCTTGATTTAGTTGATTGGCTAAATATTGCCTCTTATTCAGCGGGGCATCTAGAACTTTTGCTCAGATTCTTGTGCTTACAGATTACTCTTGGTTGGTTTCTTCTTTTGGTTCTAAGAACAGTCAAATAGAAATTTTCAGATGTCTGATGTCCCATCCACCCCTATCTCTCTTTGGTCTGTTTCTCCCTATAAGCTCCACAGTTTCATTTCTATCATCATCATCATCATCATCTTCATCTATTACCATGTTTTGTTTTGTTTTGTTTTAGGAGCCTCAGTTCTTAACCTTGTCCATATTCTCTAAGAACAAGCCAAAAGTGTGAGTAAAACACTTAACTGTTTCTAGTGTAAGGAAGAATGGCACCACTTACAGGGGAATAAAAGCAAGTGATTGTGCAAAATGTAAACTTTAAAATGTATAACAGTAACCTTTTTGTTTATAGGTATGAATGATTATAAGTATCAACAGGACAAATACTAATTAGGACTTTTTATTTTCTAAAACTTGACAAGTGAAGGCCTAAAAAAATAAAATCTCTTGGATCTTGAAGGAATGAGATCTAAGACCCCAGACTCTCTCACTCCCCATGTTCATTTACCCTGGCACATGAGAGAGGGTGGAACTCTTGATGAGGGTTTTCAGAATGTCTCCGTATGTCATCCTAAGCATGAAGGAATAACAGTGACACTGAATCTAATAGGAAGCAATGAAGAACCAGAAGTATGTTGTCTCCTTCAGGATGTGTCGTGTCTACCGTCAGAGAGGGATCAAGCCTACTGTAAATGCAGTAGGTGGAGGGTCCTGGAGGAGCTTTATTGGTTTGGAAACAATTCTCACTCTCTAATTACCTCCTGAGGATGGCTGCAGAAAGCAAAGTGGAGGTCTTGCTGAGCTCCTCAGGTGGCTTCGAGTGACTCTGGCGCTACAATAAAATAACAAATATGTTATAAACAGCTTCAGCTTATGGGCAGCTGCACACACAGAGCCTAGAGAGAGATGGAAGTGCCTGATTTAAGCCTCTTCTTTCCAAAATCCCTGACTGCTTTAGTCCTTAATGAGGGGAGGAGATGGGTCTTTGGAAATGCTTTAGATTGAGTATTTATAAGAACCCAGATGCACCAGAACTCTCCCTTACGTATTACTGCCCTGATTCTTCAGTGCACAAGATGAATAATTTACCAAAAATCACATGTAAGTATCTCTTTATTATTCATTACAATGAACTGAGACAGGAGTAATTCTCCACTCTGCTGGACTCCCTGAGGGCTTAACCAGACTGCTTGCTTTCTCATAGTTAATTTGAGTGGAAGGAGACTTTACTCTTTGGACATGTGGCCTAACTAGGACTTATGCTAGTTGAGGAGAGCCTGAGAACAGGAGAGTGGGAGGACTGAACCCATTGACAGTAAGGACAGTGTAAAGTCAAGTTTTAAGAACACTGGCGGCAGATCTGTTGGGTGCCAGGTATTGAACAGTTACAAAGGAATTGTCAAAGAATAACAGGAATCATTTGTAGCCAATGTGTGCTTAGGAAGTGCATAATTATTTCAATATTCACCTGGGTAGAACACAATTCAAAAGGTGCGTCCGTTAGCTGAAAAGTGTGAAGTAAATTATACATTTTTCAACCAATCTAAAGTTTTATTTCTTTCTCTTTTCTTTTTAAAAATCTTTCTTTCTCTTATTTCCCTCCCTTTCTATCTCTTTGTATCTCACTCTATAACATTATTTATTTAAAGTCTATGGCAAGGAAACTCAGCCTTCCCACATTATAATGAATAACTGGGTTTTTGTGGCATATCTTCTGAAACACTCTCAGAAACAGGTTTCTATGGAAAGACCCTCCTCTATACAGAACACCATAAACTCAGCCTGTGTTTTTTGAGCACTTTCGGAGTACTATTGCATACAATTTCTGCCCCTTACTCAGCAGGTGAGTAAAATGCAGCAGGCCAAAGAAATTCAGGTTGCCTTCAGGTCAGACTTCCTGTTCTTTTGGTTCCCTCTGAGCACTCGAGAAAATTCCAGGAGTGAAGAATATCCTCTTCCTTCCAGACTGACAACAGCTGGCACAGAACTTTAGGTGATATAAATTAAAATCAATGACTCTCTAGGCCTGAACTGGAAACATTTGCAAAAGTTTCCTGTGACTTTATTGCCCCCAGAGAATATCTCTCTTTGGGCCTCTCATGGCCCAAGGAAAGATTTTTGCCTGCCTTCTATTTTATTTTTTTAAGGAGAGATAGTTCACATAATCTATATAAAATAAGCCACTATTCTGGAAAAGATGATTGGCTTATTAAAAATACATAACATATATTTTTAAACAGGCAGAGTCGACGTTATACAGAAGTGCTTGTAAGAATGGAAAACACTGGTAAAAGTATCACTTCTCAATTCCTCTTCCATCTGTCCGAGCTCATCCGTCTATTTAATGAGGTTTTTATTTATAAAAACTCAAATAAGGTTTCGTTCAGATGTATAGTCTGTTCAGAATGGCACAAGATGAATCAAGAAAACTTATTGGACTCCCAGGTGACCATGAAGCCACAATCACTTAACACACACAATCACTATTTCCAAACTTGAGAAGTATGATCTATTAGTTGGGATCCAAAGAGGTAGAATCCTAGTTAATTTTCCAAACTTCATAACTAATGTATGTGTAGATTGGAAAATGAACACTAAGAGAAAAGCAGAATTATTATAATGCTTTCAATACCATTATGCTTTAGTTTTGAGTAATTATAGAAATATAATAATAAACATGTATTGATTACAGTGTCAGAAATTTGATAATAGTATTAAAATGATTGTTTCTTTAATAGTCTCCACAATCTATGCTTTTTTTAAAATATGATTTCCATTTATAAATGAGAAAACTGATGCACACAAAGGGTCAAGAGTTTATAAATTACAAACCTGTGACTCATTAAAGTATTTATTCTCTTAAGTAGTATATTACACAAAATTTCTGTAATAGGATAAAGGCTAATGAATTTTCAGCATATTTTTTGGTTTCAAAAATAAATCAGTCTATTCACAGTTTCTGATAAGTTTCACCTGAACCCAAAAGAAGACAGCTTTTTATATACACTGATCCAGAGAAAGAATGACCTTTGAGGTTTTGCCTGTCTTTGGGATTCCATGATCCCTTACATTATATGTGGGAAGGTATTTGCAGGGAAATCCGTGGGCTGTAATTTCTGCACTGCCAGACTCTTTGCTCCCACGATACTCATGCTGGGAGCCTGTGGCTGACTTGCTCCATTTCTCAAAAAGATATCAAGCTCCCCAGACTCTCTGCTTTTAATTTAAAATTTTAATATATACTTTTCCATGGATGATACTGAGACAGACATGGCCATGAGTAAATATGTCAAGATAATCTATTGAATGGAATTAAAATGATGTGTGCTTAGGAAACATTTTAATTTCATCTCGCTCACTTTTTTGCCAACTATAATGAACAAATTGGGAGGCTGAGTTTTAAAACTGTGCAGGATGTGGAGGAAGGGACTTCAGAGTGGGAGCCAGTGGCAAATAAATAATGTGAATTATTCTGGGTGGCTTTGCAAGGCATCCCTGAGTAGCCAAAGGGCAGGTTCTGAAACAGCTATCTAGGACAGGTAGGCAGGTGAAAGCAAAAGCCCTCCTTGCCTTTTACAACTCCTTATGGAGTTCTGCACCATTGTTGAGGTCCAGAGAGGCAAGGAATATGTGGCAGGAAGATAGGAAAGGAGATATTTTTATCTTTCTTAACATAAAAGACACTTTTCCTCTTTACCCAAGGGTTTATTGCTTCTGAAATGGTTTTGCTTATGCTGTAGCACTGTCTTTTAAGACAACGTCACAAAAGAAGAAAATGGAAGAAAAGGAGACATGTCAAAGCCACACAGTGATTCCAGATATGAACTGGCTATCTGCACACGACTTGCCCAGTTCTGTGGAGAGACCCTTTGCTAAAATCTGTGCTTGTTCTTCATCTACCCTAAAATGTACCCTTCCCACTGCCTTGGAAAAACACTTTTACCAGCTACTGGTGTCTCCTTGGGTTGAGAATGAGGCTCTTAGATTAATTTTCACTTTTGCTTAGCATCCTGCAGTATATGTAATTTCTTAAAGAAAGTGAATGTTCTTCTCTAAAGGTCACACCTAAAGTAATCCATTCAATTGTGATCTTACCCGCATCATCCCAATACTTTTAATCTCTTTGGCACTTAAACAGTTTTCATTTGGTTTCAGTAATGTCTCAGTCAGCTTGAGAATGGAATAGTCTGGGTCTCTGGTTCTTCTAAATTGAGGGTTGTCCTATTTACACAGTGAAGCTGCCCAAGACAAAGACAGTATTGCATAAGCTATCGGGGCCTGCAGGCCTACTGCATTCTCTTTCAGGTGCGCACAATTGTATTGATTGATCTCTCAATTATGTATTTTTAGAAATACAGCATTTTACCAACCACTGGTCATCAATCTAGAAACTGTCCCATCAAACATCGTGTCAACACATTGTGAATGAGACCTGATAAAAATACAAAGTTAAAGTTTTCTCAATGGCTTTAGCTGAGAAAATCAACCTTAGAGGGAAATGAAATCCTACTGCAAAACTCTACATTGGTTAAATACAAAATACTTCTGAAAAGCAAGAAATTTGGTAGAAAAAAATCTCATTAGAAGTGAAATAATCTATAGGTAAACTGGAAAAGCACTGGATTGATTTGCTAGGTAATACTTAAAATATAAATTTCATGTTATTTCTTTTCTTTTAGGCAAGGCAACCCTTAGTTGACCTCACAGATTGCAAGGACCTTGTCAGCTTACAATCTCTTACTATTATATATTTTTTAATGTTTTACACCTACAGCACCTGGTCTTCCTAGGTAGTCTCCCACCCAAAAACTAACCAGGACCAACCCTACTTAGCTTCCGAGATCAGACGGAATTGGGTTTGTTAAGGTTAGCATGGCCGTAGACTCGTGTTATTTCTGATCTATTAGCCAGCAATATAATCCATCTTGATATGGGCTCAAACAACCCTAAATCAAATCTCATTCCTTATAGATTTGAAAATACATACAGAGAAGACTTCAGAACTCCTTGGAAAATGATAAGCAAATATATTCAATATCACTTAGTTAAACTAACATATACTTCCAAATAACAGAGGTTGATATTTGTTCCAAGTGAAGCAAAACAGCTCTCTGACAATAGTAATAAAGCAGGCACTGTTTAAAGAATGTTTATTATTTGCCAGGTGCAGTTCTGACTCTTGTACTGAATTACTTCATTCAGCCTCATAATAACATGGAATAACACTAGGAAGTAAATGTTTTCATCCTACTTCACAGATGGGGAAATGGAGGTTCTGAGAAGTTAAACAAAAGGCTTGTTCTAGGGCCATCTGTTATTAAGTACAGAGCCCTTGTCCATCTGATATTAAGGCCTTCTCTTTAGCCCCACAGTATATGGTCTCTATAATATTCAATTTACACGTGTCGTTGAAACTTATAAAGAACTCTTACCTTCCACTATTATTCTCGATATTGTCAAGATCCATCTAGATGATCCATCTAGCCTCAAAATTAGTGTAATCTCTGGAAAAGGACCATCCTTGCATGGTCAACACATATTTCTACTTTCTTTCATGTAAAGTTTCTTTCATTCCAGCTCATCTGCTCAAGAACCTCGTTAAGACTTCCAGTACACAAAACCCACCAGGTTTTCTATCCACCAGCCCCTCCAATTTTCAATTCTCCTTTTATAAATTATTATTTTTAATTCCTCTAATACTTGGCATGTTTTCTCTTGCTCATCTGGCATATTCTAACATTGGATGAACCCACCCGTCCACATTCTCTATGTCTGCAGCTGAGCAGCTGAGCAGCTGAGCAATACTGGAGAGGATCCTTAAAGCTAGCAGAGTATCATCACTATAAATCCTTGGCTAGCAGCTACAAACAGGACCTCAGCAGTGCCTGTAACTCCTAGTACAGTTCCCCAATAATTTTGCTCTCATTTTATGCAACAGCTATTTCACTTTTTCTTGCTTCTGCCTTTTCCTTTCTCCCACTCTCTCATTCACCTTCAACCAATAACTTTGCCCTATACTTTAGAGAAAATAGAAACCACCACTCAGACCCTTGCTTTCAAGTAGTCAGGTCCACAAACATATCTATGTTTCTATTTTTTTCTTCTTTTATGATACAACAGATGAAACACCTTCCCATCATGTGTTTAAATCTCATATTTCCCCACCTTAACTATAAAATTTCTCTGTCAGTTATCATCTATCTCTGGTAGGTGAGAGGTGTTCTCATTCAATAAGATTGACCTCATTAGTATATACTTATATCATGGAATGTAAAAAAGACTGATTCTTGTAGTATTCCCAGTTGCATCTCTAGTGACTAAAACTGAGCTACTCAAAGTGCTGTGCCCAACACATTAGCATAATTACAGAGCTTGTTGGAAATGCAGGTCTGTGGTCCCTATCCAAACTAAGTGAATTAACTAGATGAACAGGTAATTTGTGGGCATATGAAAGTTTGAGAAGTCCTAACACCCAGTAGATATTCAGTAAATATTTATAAAATAAATAAGCCCCCAAGTGTTTCCACTCTTAAATAAATAAACAAATAAAAAAAAAATCCTCTGGAGAGCCCAATGCTCTTTTTGACTTTATTTCTCTTTCCACCTTGGCTGCCAACATTCTTGAAAGTGTTGTCATCAACACTCCACTCTCCTTTCATTCCTAACCCTTTTCCTTCACCCTGGCTCCCCACCTCTCCCTTCAGCTACAGACCTTTTTGTTACATGACTACTCTCTCATGTCTACAGGGCTACAATAGTCCCTTCACTAGTTCTTCCACCTCTTGTCCTGCAACAGTTCATCCTCTAAAAGGAGTCCAGCATATTCTTGTGAAAAGCATAATTTAAAACACGGCATGCTTCTCCTTCAACCTATTCGAGGATTCCCTGTTACACTTAGAATAAAATGCAGACTTTTTTATTGTGCACATGTACACCTCCCGAGCCTCATGCAATCTGCTCATTTCCCCGTCTGCCTTGCTTTGGCCACTCTAGCTTCCATTCTGTTCCTTACTTGAGTCAACCTTTGTCCCAGGGGCTATGCATCTGTCCTGTCCTCTATCTTAAATGCTCTCCATAACCAACACATGTACCTGGTGTTCTATCTCAGTTTTCTATCTTAGAATAATTGCTACTTCTTTAGAAAAGCCTGTCTTTAGAGTATGTATCTGAGCAGGGCTTCCCATGCCATACCCTATACATGATAGTCCTAGCGGTCCCCTCAGTTAGTTTGCAATAGTACGCAGGTATTCTTGAGATCTGTTGATTGAATACTGCTACAAATACTGCTATAAATCTAAAAATGCCATGAGGGTAGAGACAGTGATTCTCTATTTAACATCTTATCCCTACAGTCTGGCACTTGGTGAGTGCTTAGTAAATATTTGTTAAATGAATGGGTGAATGTACACTTTTTATTATATCCATGAATGTGATAGGGTATCTTTTAAATGCCCTATTATTCTATCATTCCTCTGAGATCATAATAATTTTGAAGGCAGGCACTGTCTCTTATGATGGCTTTGGTTATGATTTTTATTTTGGCCTAGCCTCTGTCTCCTTGGAACACTAAAGTTATCTACCAAACACATCCTGCGAATTTAGAGTGACTTGGAGTATGAGAAGAAGCCAGTTCAGTCACTCAGTATTTTGTTCAGAGAGCGTTCTTTTGCCTTTTCATCTACCCTTTCTTTTCATGATTATGTTTAGCTACCCTGTGCTTTACCTTCTATTACCGTGATAGGAATTCTCCTCCTCTCTCCTCCCACAGCCATGCAGTTTAACTCCTCTTTTGTGGTCGTAAGCAATTTCCACCTCTTTGCGGAGCCATCTTCTCACATAAATCACTCCCTTCATTTTCCTTCACTGTATCAGGTGCTCTGTTCTGAACTGCCTTCAGCCAGCTGCCTCATTTGGGTGATGAGGTGGTAAAGTTGCTCTCTGTATTCAGGTAGAGCCATGACTGTGCTTGTGGGGACGGGAAGGTCCCGTTGCCAGCTTGAAGACACAGTGAGCACTGTTCTGATGGACTCATATATCATTGGTCATGGATGAAACCACAATATATCATCGTCTTGCAGCTGATTTTCTGCTTCAGGTGACACCATTTTCAGGATACCCTACACCTTCATTGATTTTGTTTTAAATACT
The DNA here is from genome assembly GCF_902729225.1 of Pteropus medius. NCBI lineage: Eukaryota > Metazoa > Chordata > Mammalia > Chiroptera > Pteropodidae > Pteropus > Pteropus medius. The sequence goes on along the minus strand of NW_024347862.1, from coordinate 2,538,387 downwards.
TTATTTCTTCCAGGGCCTTCATCCTGCATGCATAGAATATGTTTTCTCCTTTTCTCTGGATAACACCCATCCCCTCTGCCCTACACTCTTTCTGTGTATTAATGTGACTGTCCACTCCAGCTGCGATTAGTGTGGCACCATCTTCCAGTTAGGAACATTACGCATATGACATGTAAAAGTCAGCCTCTTGCACCACTGAAAGAAATATTCCCTTCTTGGGCCCTCCCTAAATAGCTCTAATCTACCCCCTCCCATTCTTCTACAGAGGTTCTCATATCTATTCTCCATCAATACCTTATCAGCAAATATTAGCTCTAGCAGAGTTATTATTCTTGTTGAAATTTTGACTATCTGAATTATAAAGTTTTCTCTTACATAATTTAGAGTCCTTGGTGATGCTCTAGAGTTGGCTGTATTTATAACTCAGGAAATCATTGAATAGTTAAAGCTTCCCAGGAGAACAGCTTTCTGCAATTTAAAATACCTTGGGAATTGATCTAAAAATATTTCATTTTGGCTTGCCTCCTCTCTTTTCCTTTAAAAAATCCATTTATTATTGGTTTTTGAATTCTCTAAAGTAAGATCTTCCTCCCACTTTTCAAACTGACATTATTAATATATTTTGATACATGTAAGGTTCTTAAATTCGATTACCTTTCAATTTGTGAAAAAAGGCAAAACATAAAACAAAATTAAAAAAACAAAAAAACTAATAATATGGGTAAATTTAAAAAGAATATTTTTTAAAATTCATTTTTAGGTTTTAATATTCAATTCTCTCACCTTTATCAGCATTACTTAAATTGAGGCCCCTTTAGAAGGTCATTTTAAAGGCAGGGGGCAGAGGAGAGCAGAGACAAAGTTTTTACGGATTCCCAGTGGTAACATTATTTTTAAAGTTTTATGTACATAAGGTCATAACACTGTATAAATGCCTTAACCTTTACCTTCATATGACTCAAAAATCAAAAATTGAAAATCATACACATATATAACCACTAACATTAAAATCTACAACATTAATTTAATGGACCAGGTGATGTTTTATTAAAATTAATTTCTAAGTTGCAATGTAAAACTGGTGCTGACTGCTGTAAGAACATCATTGTTGCCTTCAGCCTGTGCCATGCGACAACCAAGTTCTCTTTCCACATTAGTTCATTCCATCTATGAGAATCTTTATGACTACAATGGCCCCTGGCATCACTCAGCTTTCCTTAGCAGGAATGCATTGCTGACAAAGTAAGTCCACTTCTGTATTTTTCTCATTAGCCTGAGGCAATAAAAGAAGTGCTCTTTGATGCCATTGTAATAATAGACACAAATCTGAACACTTAAATCTAATTGTGGTCATGCTGCATCCAGAATATATATGTATTATAGTTCTTAAGAGTACTATAGAAATAAAAACACTAAATTAAAAAATACTAGTAGAGAACCTGTGGACCCCATGTGTGTGTAAGTGAGTGTTTATGTGTGTACATGGATATATATATATAACTTACAGAGAGACACACACACACACATATATATATATATATATATCGCAAAGACATCTACTTCCCCTTATGTGGGCTCCTTCTTTATCAGCTTTATTGATATGTAATTGACATACAGCATTATATATATGTTTAAGGTATACAATATGTTGATTTAAGGCATTTATTTATTGCAAAATGATTACCACCACAGCATAAGTTTATACCTTCAACACATCACATGATTAGTATTTCTTTTATGTGGCAAAAACATTTAAGATCAATGCTTGTAGCAACTTTCAACTGTGTAATACAATATCTTTAGTTATAATCTTATGTGGATTCTTTTGATGCCAATTTGAAAAACATTACCTTACATCTTTTAATCATTATAAATATGTATTGATCACCTACTAAATGCCAAGTGGACTGCAGATGATGCTGGTGATACAAAATGAAGACCAGTAACAGGGTTCTTATCCATGTATTTGCAGTCTAAAAAATAAGTGTGTAGATAATTAAATGCGGTATTGTAAATTCTATGAAGTCTCTCTCTCTCTCTCTCTCTCTCCCTCTCTTGGACAATTTTATTCATGAAGAGTTTTGAAGATACAGAAAAAAACTTTTTTTCAAATTTCTTGACATGAAAGTGACCTTTGAGTTACCAAATTCAACTTTATCTTTCTGATGGGAATGAACAAGAAACAAAATTAGTTGTCAATTATCCTTGTAAACTCCAAGCTGTATATGAAATATTTAATATTGACATTAGATTACAAAGAATAAACTTTACAATGATAAGTCTATATTCGAGATTAAACTCTAATACCAATGTCTAGTCATTAACAGAGAGGCCTGAAACATATTTCAGGTATTACCCCAATAACAAGAGTGGAAATCTAAAGGTATTTCCAGTTAACTTTAGTGTCTCAAAATGCCAATTGTCTATTATGTGAACATTAACACCTATAATGTTATCCATATAGGAGAGACCATTTGTAAGGCTGGATTAAGAGACTTGTTCTCTAGCTACCCAGATCATCTAAGTGTTCCTGCAGCTATTTATGTATGTAAGTGAGATATGACTTTTATTTTTGAGTTAGACATGATTTTCAGATGTACACCGTACTGCATTTAAGATTGGAAAAATTTCGATATCTAGCATGCAAGCCACAGATCATTTTCTGACCACTCTGTCTCAAATATGATCCCAGTCCCCATGGCACAATCCAGTCCTTACTCTGCTTTATTTTTTACTACTTATCATTTTCTGAAACTAATATACTTTTTTACTTATATGCTTTAATTGTGTCACTGAACATAGCTTCAAGGAACATGACATTTGTCTGCGCCTATCTCACCATTTTCTGCTCCTGGAACGTTCTCTAGTACACATTAAACTCTCATTAAATATCTGTTGTCAGGATGCTTTTTAATTTTATATTTTCAGAGGCAAAATATAGAAATAAAATCAGATGTAACAAACAAACAAAAAAATTAATACTGGCCAATTTCACTTTTTAGGAAGATTGTGTTTTTTGATTAAAATCCAACCTGTCTCTTGTCCAATTTATTTAAGGCAGTGGTTCTCAAATAGTTTGCCCAAGACCAGGAACACTAACTTCACCTGGGAATTTGTTAGAAATGTGGGAGCAGGACTCAGCAATCTGTGTTTTAAAATGCTCTCTAGGAGGTTCAGATGCACACTAAAGTTTGAAAATCACTGCATTAAGGTTTGCATTTCCCTTAACTGCACCTCCTCATCTGAAACAAAACAAAGCAATTCTGTTCCTTCACCTTATATTCTATATTCAGTAGCATTGGAAATGATACTTTGCCAGCAGGATTCCTTTTCTCCAATCTCTTTCAGACATTTCTTTGGTCTTTCTGATTCATATTTTTACCTCCTTTCCTCACACCTAGCTAGCAGTATTTTAAGGTGTACAAAATCACTTTTAAATGTCTTCTATGTTCGCCTAAGCTATTTTATCTCTTATGAGAAAATTAAATTAGTACCATAAATGTACTAATTGGATAGGGCCATCCAACCCTGGTTGGCCTTGTCACTTGGATTCTCAAGCCACAAGCACTTTCTTTTTGAGGTGAATACCACAGCTCTCAAGTGCTGAAATTCTAGCACCAGTCTGCCTGAGTTTGAATTCCCTGCTCTGATAGTACCAGCTGCGGACGTTAGGAATCTGGAATCTCTCTGTTTCAGTTTCCTCATCTGTAAAATGTGGATAATACTAGAGCATATCTCAAAAGGGGATTGAGTGATCTAATATATGGAAAATTTTTAAGCTTTGCTAGGTACAGAATAAGCACTGAGTAATTTTAGACATTACTTGTGATAGAGTTGTAATGAGTTCTCTTATCAAGAATCTGTAAATAGGGTTATCTGGGAATATAAGGATTTTAAATGCCTGAAAGAGTTTTCAAGAAACTCTGAAAAATTAATGGAATGTCAGAAAATTTGACACACTGTTTCTCAACTTTCCTCTTGGATCCCCCTTGTTTAACATCAGAAATCCTTTTCCATGTGCGTCTTGTTAATGAGACTTCAGGACATAGCTATAAACAGCAGGGAAGACCAGGTTTAGAAGAATACTTAAACATTTGTTTAAGTTCTTTCCTAAGCTCTTTTTACTGCCGTTCTGAAAGAAGACACTGAAAGAGCCCTATAGTGATGGAAGAAAGAAAGAAGCATTGATACTACACACTATACTTTCTTTTGAAGCACAGAAACGTTAAAAGGAAAATAACTGTCCTCAACCAACATTTTCATTCTACCAAGTTTCTTTATCATTTGTTAGGCTTTAGGACTTTACAGACTTGGTGATCCAGCTCTGCCCCATTGAGAGATGCTTTTAATCCAGTTATTCCTCTCTATTTGCCCTCAATGCCCAGTAATGAGGCCCATGTTTGAGAGCAAATAAATTGGGCACTGGTCCTCCATCTGGGGTTTGTCTAGCTCTACAAAGTTTTCCATGGACTGTGTGGCCGGGCACTAAGAACGTGTTCTAGCCCTTGAAGGTAGATTTGGACTAATGTATTTCAAAATCAGCCCCTGCTAGGCCTCATGGTAATCTGAATTGGTTGCATACATCCAACCTGCAGTTGGAGGCCTTATACAGGGTAATGACAGATTTAAGTAATATATTTTAAGATCTCAAATTTCCTGCCTGAAAAGTATCTAAGATTGAATTGTAATCTTAGTTCTCCTTTCTGATTGCTTCCACTTTAGTAATTGTCCAGGAGAGAATCTTTCTTTACTCTCTTTGTTGCATTCACCACTCAGCTATTATCAAACAGAGGATCACTCTTGAAGAAGAGTCCCATCAAAGTGAAACAAGAAATGCTGAAGGTCATGGCACATTATTTCATCAGTAATAAATTTATGGCAAAACTTGTGCCTTCTCTATTTTGGAATTAGAACTCAGAGAGAAAGAGACATTTTCTGACAGAGGGCAGTGTGATTTGGCACATTAAAATTAATAGTACTTCAATTTTCCTCTCATTTCGGAGTGTATTGGTTTAACCAAGGTGCTTCTAAGTAAAAAAGTAACATATCTTTAATAGTCATTTGATAAGGCCTGGGAAAATATTAGCAGTATACTATCCAGATATTGAGAAATTGAATGAATTTAATACTGTGTTACAATGTAGCCTTTTGCAATTGAGATATTTTCCAATTCATTGCTTTAAAAGAAATTGAAGGAGGAACTAATTGAATTGTCAACTGTAAGATCATTAAAATAATTTTTGAAGCTATATTACTATGTAATTTTTGGCATATATTTTGGAAAAGGTTCAAAGAATTGAGTGGCATTTCTATACAAGATTTTCATTTCCATCTTCTTATTTATGTGAACTAGATTTCTCTTAAAGCAGAAATAGGAATAGAAATAGAATTGATTCTTAGCTCTTACTCATTCTAGCAGTAATGATATTTATTTTGAAAAGCTTCATCTATCCCACTAATAGCTATATTTCCAGTAAAAGCTTACTTGTTATGTTAATTATTATTTAACAACATATACAATATATTTGTGTTGTTTTATCAATATTATCCTTGTAATGATAACTCATTTTAAAAAATATTATTGCTTAGAGCTTTATGGTTGCAGAACATAAAAGAAAGTTAAGTTTATTTATAAATATTATAACTGATCAATAAAAGATTTTCAAGCGTAAAATATTATATAAGGATAAAATATTGCAGAGGACATATAATAAAAATACGAGTTCAGGACTAAAAGAGGAACGATGCATAATCCATGACTCCTAAAGGATAGCTTGTTTGTGAATGTTGAATATAGATAATCATGAGTAGCAAATCACTATAATTTTTAAATTCCATGAACTATATATATATATATATATATATATACATATATATATATATGAATAGTGCGACAGTTTAATTTTAAAATGTGAATATTTTCTACAAAAATGCATTTTTTGCAACTATAACTTAATTTATGTCAACTTAAAAATGTGAAAGGGGTTATATGACTGACCAAACTAAAATTAAGGATCTTTGTTTGCATGTAGTCACCTAGGTTTGTGAGGTTGCAGGGACTGGAAGATGACTTTCCACTCTGTCCCGATTCATCCTTCATGTCCCAGCCATCTGATTCCTGGAATTGTATAGTCAGAACTTCTTAGGAGTTATTCAAACAGCCATCGTTACAGAAGTTTGCACATTAACCCTTATCTATTATTTACAACTGAGAATTAATGAATGAGTTTATCGTATTTTTTTTTAAGAATTGTTTCAGAAAATTCAAAGCAGGGAGAGTCCATTAGGGCTTTAATCTTCATAAGCAAAATGGAAAAGTTTCTATAGAAGGAGAAACTTTGTGGAAAGTAAAGCTAGGGTCCCAGGATATGGAGAAAACAACATGACTTCAATTTTTCTTTATACCAATGACACTATTTAGTTGGGAAAGAGTCATTCAATGATACTTGAACTATTAGTATCTTATGGTAAGTGCACTCGGGTCCCAGAAACTCATCTCACTGATATTAGACTTAGCTAGAAACAATTACAAAATGAGATCTTTAACTACTAATGTCCAGGGATGCCCATGGTCAAGTTTAAAATAATAATAAAAAAAAAAAGCTTCATAGGAAAATTAGAGTATGGTTCTATTTCAGGTAAAAACAAATCAATACAAACTTTATATACATAAATATATGTCTGTGAGGAGGAGTAAGATGTGGAAAGAGAAGTAATAGGCTGTTACTGAAACAATGACCTCAGGGAACTAAGAGCTGGGTGGGGATGCAATGATTAGCTTGGCCTTTATGCATCTTTGTATTATACTTGTTCACATGTTTAAACATGTTTATTTTACTTTCATAGTTTGAAAAAAACAGTAAGCAAATAATGACAATTTAGAAGAGAAGAATCTCTTTCTGCTATAATTTGAAAGCATCTAAAGCATCTAATTATCACCCCACACCTACCTCATGGCTGCCGGCACTTGCTAAATGATAGGTAGACTTGTACATAAAAGACCTCATTGAAAGACATAATTGGAAGCTAGTATCATTTTACTCTTCTTGCCAAGCAGGGAGAGTATCTTGCTAGATAGACTACATGATATTCCCTTTCAACAAAAGCTGTCATTTTGGTGTTCCAGTATCATTCTGTTCCCCTGACCTTTTGGACCTATGTCAGGCTGGTCACTTTTCCAAGTGGAAATAACATGCCCAAAATGTGTGTGCTCTCTCCTCCACTGCCAGTGTCTTTGGCATTCTTCCCATCTCCTGCTCCCTATCAGAAGGATCTCTGCTGTCTGTTGAAATGGGATCAGATGTGGTGAGGAATGGCAGTATTCTTCCCCTGTCTCCTCACCTGGAGGCACTGGATTCACATGCCTTGTCCCCAGAAGGCACATCTCCTACCTTCTCTGCTAGCACACCTTGGGGAAGCAGCAGGGCTATAATTGCATCTTCCTATTTGCCCAGATACCCCAACTTAGGTTGTGACTAGAGCATTGAGTAGTAGGTGGGCACTACTTTAAACCTTTAACTGTCCCCTTCATTGAAACTCACATTAAAAAAGTATTCCCTTTTTAAAAATTTTCCATTTACAGATGTTCCTGGGGCACATATGCAACTTTTCTTCCTAATCAACAAGCATATTTATTTCTGTATTAAACCTGGTATCTGGCAGGTCACATACACCAAAAAGCAAATTCCACTTGCCTCCAATTATTAGTAAGAGTGAGAAGTATGACAGTAGAGGTAAGCTTTTCACCTTGATGGTAACCTCGGTGTGACATAAGCCACATTTTTTCCTCTCAGGAGCTAGGGTGAGGAGTACACGAGGGAGGAGGAAACTTGCCTGACCATTTTCTTCTTCCCTCTCCCAAAATCTTAAGAGATAGCCATGGCTTCCTCCAAAATTGTTGGCTTTCTAAGGTGAATTTTCCCATTCTATGTTATAAATTGTGATTTGCAGGCATTGGGCAGCTTAGGGGTACACAGAGTTTATCAATACCAGGAAGGTTTGCAGATAAATATGTCCAGTTTTTGACTAACAACAACTTAAGTATTTGCTTTGTGGTTTATCTGTGACCTATTTGAAATACTGATCCACTTTCTCTCCCCTATGCTCCTGGGTCACTTCTCCCACAAGGTGTTAAATGTACTCAAGAAATATAAACTAATTTTTACATAAGCCTGGGGGGGGGTGGGGAAATAAGATGGAAAGCAAATACACAGCAAAGATACTCACGTAATATGTTCCTAAATCAAATAGAAATGTATCATTGGTTCTTCAGGGTGATTCAGGCCACTGTTGCCCTATATTTAGGAAGTTCCATCAATAATTGATTGTTTTATTTTAGCACTGGGTTAGGTTGTTTCATTTATTCCTTGAAATATAACCACTATATATTTAATATGATCTCTCAACACTTTCTTTCTCCCATCCTCTCCCCTTCTTTCTTCCTTTCTCCCTCCCTCTCTTCCCCATCCCCACTCTTCCTCTCCCTTTCTCCCCCCTAACACCCTGCAGGTGTACCATAGATGACCGAGTCACCCGGGTGGCGTGGCTAAATCGCAGCACCATACTCTATGCTGGGAATGACAAGTGGTCCATAGACCCTCGTGTGATCATCTTGGTCAATACACCAACCCAGTACAGCATCATGATTCAAAACGTGGATGTGTATGACGAGGGCCCGTATACCTGCTCTGTGCAGACAGACAACCACCCTAAAACTTCCCGGGTTCACCTTATAGTGCAAGGTGAGTCACAGCTAGATTTGCAGGTTGGAGTTACTGTCAATGATGGAGGGGAAGCGTAATCTGAGTCTTTGCTTCTATTTGTGTATGAAAACACAAAAAGTCATTTTCCTCCACAGAATCCAAAGATTGAGTGTAAGCCCAGGATTCCTTCCTGTCTGTTGAGTTCTCAACTGAATACTAAATATCATCACAGATTTTCTCTGATCCTTTGGTTCTTATTAGTAAGTTGTTTGGCATGTGCTGGTTGAAATCTCTTAAGTTACTTAGCATTGTGTAGTTGGGACCAAATATATTTAAAAAATAGATACAGTACCACTCACTGTGCCTTTACATATCTTTCATAGGCTTATTTCGTAATAAAATGTTAATAATACTAATGTGAAATCATGTGACTTGTGATTGTCTTTGTATAGGCAATGGTTGTGCATGTTACGGAAGGGATTCTGAGTGTTCTGTCATTTGGTTCTCCCTGACATTGTTGTTGTGTGGCTGTCTCTCTTCTAGCTTCATAGTGGAGCTGAGATCAAGAGGGAGACTAGTCAAAATGATATTTTCAGGTCTATGTTGGAAATAAATCTATATAATTAAAAGGGGAGTAGTGAAATCCCTAACTTCCTCTCCTATTCTCCTTTAAATGAAATCTAAATTAGTAGATCACAGGCATAGTATTTAAGTTTTTCAATTCAAATTTCTCTTTGTAGGGAAAAAAATGGGGCTGAAGAAATGTCAGAATCTCAGATATCAATGATTAAATATTAAGAATTAGAAACACATTCAGATGGCAGTTATGAGAATTTGAGAACCATTTTTAAAACAAGGCAGCAATACAAATGAATTTATTTTAAACTGCCCCCAACTAACTATGCCCCACCTCAACCCTCACCATCACCACGTAAAGCAATTCCTGTCAAGTATTGAATCGTGGTAACAATGAAGTGCCAAGCAGAGTAGCTCCCATTGTTATATGTCACATCCTTCTTCCACCAAATGAAAGATTTGGGTGGACTTTTCTTAGAGTCTCCTGTGCTGATGTCTTGGGAACCTGAACTGAACTCTCAGAAGTAGTCTCTACATATGATCTACTCTTCAGTAGCTGCCTTTTATCGGATCAGATCTGCAGCACATTCAAAGACTTTTTTTTTGTCACTCTGTGATATGTGTATAGCATCCTTTCTTAGCTAATATAAACTCCCTCACTCTTGCTTTTCTAAAAAAATATAGTTTTGCTCATTTCAGTTGGTCTCATGGAGAATTTGGGTAGAGGTTAGTGTCTCTTCCTGCTTCAGTCACTTGTACAACTCGAGATGGCCATTCTTTTATTTTGGCTAGAGAAGCTCTTGGCTAGCACAACATTCAGGTCTCTGACCCTGTGAGGCATGTGCCAGAGATCTGTTTCCTGCAGTTTCTACTCCCCAGCAGACCCCGGTGCTCTCATACTGTTTCAAGTCTTGCCTGAGTTCAGCCTCCGAACGTTTTCCTCACCCCCACGCGCTCTCAGACGCCCACATCAGCCTGCCATACGACAGATGCCTGTATGCTCTGCTGTTTCCATTCTCTGCACATGTCCCTCCTAGGGGTATGGCTTGGTGATGATCACTGCTTTGGAGATACAAGATGGCCTGCCATCTGGAGATAAAGACAACTGTCATGTCTGGTGCTTCTCCTCAGAGGATGGTAAGGCACTCAGTGAGATCAGTCATCTGAGATGAGCTGAAATGCCTGTTGAAAGTTTCTGGGGTACAGAAAACAAGGGAGCGAGAGTTCTCTTCTCTATGCTGCCTGCCACCTGGCCTTGGTTCCAGAAGAGCTGAAATTCTCAATATTAGAAGTGACGCCTCCATGGCACCCCTGTGGCCTTGACAGCAAAGTTATCTTCAAATTCAGGAAATGCGGCACTGAAATAAAAAAGAACTGTCAGGCACTGTACAAAAACAGACTCAAACAGAACAAGACTATCACTTTGCTGGAAATAAGACAGATTGTGTAAGCATGTCAAAGTCAACACAGGCCATAAAGAGCTAGCAGTGCAGAGCTTCAGGAATAATGTTCTTCATAAGGCACTTAGAGCAATGCCTTGGGTTAGATATGGAAGCCAGTGGTGACTCCCTATGGACCTCATAATTTGGGGTCAGAAAGGGTCTGAGAACAGGCAAGATGCACATCAGTGGAGTCCTCAATTCCAGGGTCAGTTTTTCACAATCTCCCCATTCAGGCAGAGAAACGTGTATAGTTTTGGGCATCAGAGGTGGCCTGTGAAATCCAATTCAAAAGACCGGGGAGGGCAGAGGTGAAGGGGAGAAACTTCTCTTGGAACACCTGGGTCTTTACATTTACTGAGAGGTTATAAGAAGGAGCTCGGGGAGTTGCATTCTCTTCTGTCTCAGCAATGGAGAGACTTGTTCTTTCTTTAGAGACCAGATGAATTTCCAGTGGTTGGAAGCAGAAACTCCACTGCTCAATTAGAAAGACGTCCAAGAGTCCTCCTTCTTCCCAGCAGCTATCGGCTTTTGTCCAGTCTATAGATTAATTTTTCAGACTTAGTGTTAGTTCACGTTAGATAAAGATAATGAAAGTTTCCTAATCCTCTTAAAGAAGATTTATCTGACTGAGTAGAAAGCTTTTGGAATACAATAAGGCATGTATAAAACTGAGGCCTAATCTTGCCTTTAATTTCAAACTGCTGATGGGTATTGATTTTGCAATGAGAAAAACTCAAAAATTTCCGAGCTGCAACATGTCTGTTAAAAAAAAAGTGTTTATTTATCTTCTGTTCATTTGAGAGTGTTAGAATCTCATCACCTCTGCCAACCAAGTGTCATTAGCAGAAGGGAGAACAATCCTATGGGGCCTTGGCTTTGTCACTCCCTGCTCCTGCAATGTGAGGAACTGAAAGATGCTCTGTCACTACCCTCAGAGCCCGTCCTTATTGTTTTATAAGATGGCCTTTGCCACATATCTAATGGAATTAATTTCCAAGTGCTTTCTTTGAAAGGAGAAGTTGCATTTATTAAAATATTGTCACTGATACCCAAGGTACATCTTGACCACTGGGGATAATTTCAAAGCATCATGTGTGACAATGTGAGCTAGACTATGTACTTAGATGTTAAGGAAATCTACTACCATAGTGGAAGTATTTCTATGCAGTCAGATTAGACAGGGTAGGAAAATAAACCTGACAGCCCTGTATGGGATGGAGTGAGTAGAGAGAAGCCGGAGGCACAAGGACAAGAAATAAGTTACTCCAATCACCCAACAAGTATGCCAAGAGTGGGCTGTGGATCTACCTGCAGAAATGAAGATGTTTCCTCCAAGAGATATTATCCAAGAAAAATTGAGAGAATTAATTTTAATGCCTTGAAAGAGGAAGAATTAAGAGGATCTCGCCTACATTTTCAAGTTTGGGGAAATGTTAATGGCCTCACTAGTAATTGTGCAGTTAGGATCCTGTGCCACTAGGAAGGAAAGCATTAGGCTTGCTGGGTTTAGGGATAAAGAAAACACAAACATTACACTGATATTTTAAAACTAAGGAACAGATGTGACTCAATACCAGAAGAGGTATATTTGAGACCCATGATGAATTTGCTAGCTTAAAAGTAGGTGAGTTTCCTGAGATTAACTATTTTTAGAAAACAGCAGAAACCATAATTTATTTATGTCTTCAGTATATAGCATACTGAGGCATACTAGGCATTCAGCAAATATTTATAAAATGAAGAGAAAAACAGATTGATACAGCAAATGAAATGGCATATGAAGGCAGTGATCATAAAGCCTCTTCAAGCAGAGAGAGATGAGGACTGAGTCCACATGACTTGGAGTGGACAGTAACTGGGAACAGTTCCCTGGAGGAATAAAGACTTTCTATGTGACAAGCTAAGAGGTATGTTATAATAGGGATAAAATGAATTTCATGCATTTATTTAGTACTTTACAGCACTGGTCACAATCTATGACTTATTTGATCCTCACAACAAACCCCGGGAGGCTGCAGTGAAGTGACTGTTATCTTCATTTTACAAATTAGAAAACCACAGCTCACAGAGGTTAAGAGGCTCGCCAGGGTCCCCGGGAGTAAGTAGTGAAGCTGGGTTTTAAATGATGGCCGTATCACTCCAAGATCAGTGTTTCTCCAGCATACTCCACCACCTCTACCACCAATCATGTCTAAAGTTATTTTTTCCAGATTCATGAGAATTTTCCAGTTATCCTGTTTTCTCACTTTTTCCCCTGCTACAGAGATTGCATTGTACCAGCAGAAATTCAGTACAAAGCTCAAGAAAGAAAATTAGCAGCAGGGGTGGGATGCCAGTTACGATGAATGATGTAGAGAGGCTGAGAGAGAGGCAAAGAAAACTGAATTAGGAGTAGCTCATTCATTCAGGAATTAAAATTTTAAATGTTACCTCTTTATCCTATATATGTACTGAAAACATGGGCCCCTTTGAGAATCTAGTACCTAATTGTCATTCTAATTGTCATGAACTCTTCGGCATTCTGAAACTATGTGGATATCCTTATGCGGCTGCAGTTGTTGTCATTATCAGGAATAGATAGGGAGATCTAGTGGATTTTACTTCTTAGATGTTGATATTCTCTTTCTGCTCTCTTGGCTTAGTTCAGAAATCTGTTTATTACCAGATATTTCTTCTCATGGAATGAATTTCTCTTACTAAACCCAATTTTATGCAAAGGGCTAGAAATGATGAATTATGTTAATTTCTCACATCTGAGACTTCACAGCAAACATATGCAATTTCTGTGTCTGCAAGAGACTTTGGGTCTGTGAATCTGGAGTCATTTTAGGTGAGACTGTTTGGGACTCAAAATTTAGTTTAGCAGGTAGAGAAGTCAGATTTGCCAACCAGCCCAGTCCTAGATTTTGCTGAGTGCCAGCTAAACTCTGTGTTTGGGCACATTAAGTATAAACATCATCTCGGGTGATTCTCAGTTGATTCTCAACCCTGCAAACTCTATATTATATTCACATTTCAGAAATAAGGAAACTGAGGCTTAAAAAAGATGAAAAATTTGTCCAAAGATAGAGCTACTAAATTTTTAAAATTCCCTTCACCAGACTTGTTTCTAGAAAAATGCCATCCAAATAAAAAGAGTTAAAGCATTTTACAAGCATTATCTCTTTTGATTATTCTTTATAAAAGTCCTGGGAAACAAAAGAGAAAGTCACCACATTCCTAGAAAAAAGGTTTAGATTCAGAGTTGAAGTAATCAGTCCACGTTACAGTAGCCAGTAAGTGGCAAAGTACCTCTTAACGCTGGGGGGTTTTATTCTAGATCCCATATTTTGTTCACACACCAGATTGCTAACTCATAGCTAAGTAAAAAGACAGGTAAATGTTACTATTGGTGAAGAAAATATAAAAGGCACTACCAATAAGGATGAACACTAAGAAGACAATTGCTGGGAAGGAGTGGGCCAGGCTGAGACTGGGGCCTGGATGGCTACAGGCAGGGTACCAGCTGGAGGATTTCCAGCAGGCAAAGGAGGCAGACTTGCCCACGGGTCACAATTTTTGCCAAGTACTTGTCTATTTCTAACTCTTCCTTTGTGACTAAGCTCTTTTTTTTTTTTCCTGCTATTTTCACCTCTTTTCCCAGATATTACAGTCATTTAAATTAACATGTGTGATTGTGAGCCTAAAGAAAAGTAGGCAGTCAACTTGAAGTAAATTTAATTTATTGGGTCTCTATTTTAAATTATAATCACACTTTCTCTTCACAGAAGCAGGGTGGAAAAGTGGAAAAGAATAAGACCAGGCATTAAAAAACTCATTCCTCACCCTGAGCTCTGCTCTTGACCTCCAGGCCTGTGTCTTTGGGATGTTCCAGTCTTAGCTCCTCATACTGAGGTTAAGAGTAAAATTCAATGTAATTGATTTTCTTTAGGTACACACATGCATACCTTAATCCTATGTTTTATTGTTGTTGTTGTTGTTGTTGTTGTTATTATTATTATTATTATGCATTTGAAAATAAGATTCTGAAAAGAGGTCTATAAGCTGCATATTCTATGTATGTGTGTAGATAAAGCACAGAGGCCAAAGGATCTACAGTACAAAATAAATATAAGAACCTCTCTGGGAATCATTTCCTTGGTTTTGAAATGAAAGTGTTGAACTGATGATAAAGAAGTCCTTTCCAGTTATTAGATTTTATGATTTGTTAGTGTTATTTCTCTGGAGGATTTTTGTATATCCAACCATCTCTGTGTTCCATATCTTTTCCACCTTCACCCCCTAAAAGGACAATTGAAGGTTTGCCCTTCTCTTTCTTATTCATGTTTTCTTTCTTTCCATGTTCTCCTTTGACATATGTAACCTCCACAGCTTATAACCATGACAACTACAAATTAGAAGGAATCAGGAATGAAGTCACTGCCCTCAGAATGCCTCTGCACTCAGTAAAGGAAGGCAACTCAAATGTCATTCACCAGCAAGGCCTCCCCATGCAGGCTCTCTCCACACCCCACTGGCTTCTCCTGCCTCAGGTGTGGAAGGAGGCCACACTAGTACTCTCCTTGCAATGGTCCTATTCCCTCCTTCAGATTGTGTTACTAAGTTATTATCTGAATTTGACACGTCATGGAGCCTGAATGAGATTGATGTTCATGTTTGCTAAAGCTCTGAGGTTACACCTCCTATGAGATCACACATTTTGTAAAACAACAACAACAACAACAACAACAACAAACTTGTATTATCAAGTCTCTACTCACATTGTTCTGAAGAGAAATATGAGGCTTTGTTCTGCTCTACTTAGAAGCTAAGATCATAATACACACATACACGCATAGTCACACATGCATGCATACAGTTTTCACAGGTTTTATGGGTTTTTCTTTTGTGGTCTCTGGAATTCCATTCTACCCTCCAGTAAATATGTAGGTTCAGCCTTCTTCTAGAAGAAAGAAATAGGCTTAATTCTTCCCGCAATACTTAAAATCTAATTATAGATCTAGGAAAAGTTGGATTTTTCCAAGATGAATGAGACCAAAGCAAATTTTGACATTGGATGTACACATTGTCAAGGCTGAATATGGTTTGACCCTGTCTGCCAAGAGGTCAACAATTCCATTTGAAAGTCCTGGCTTTGAAAGTACGTGGGCTTGTTTTAAAGCAAAAGCAGTTGTATTCTTCCACATGCTCCAAGCCTGTGCTGACAGTCTTGGCTTCTGGTTTGGTGATAAATACAATAGCCAAAAAGAGAAGTGGCAGGGCCTGGAGCCGTCGTCTGCTTTATTTGCAGTAGAATTAAATAAATGGAACGGTCGTAAAGTCTGCTCTCGAAATCATCACCGATGTGGAGATGGAGGAGGAAATGAAATGCCTGTTATGTTCTACTCAATTTGTATGGTGATCTCAGCTTATTTCCTAAGAGTCTAGTCTGTCAGTAGCTCAAATAAATACAAAGAGATCTTTCCTGTTGTGACCAGGGCAAGCAATCTTTAGAAGAAGGGTAAATTAGTAAATGTTCATAAATTCTCCTAATAGATTAGATTTCATCATGACCCTCATATAGTCAGGATCCTACATAAGATTTCAAACTTTATCACCCACAGAATTAGTCATCGCTTACATCAGAGTAATCTGTGAATTCAGAGTAGTGATGTTTTCCTATATGCAGCATGTGTACACATATTTGGAGAGTCTGACTTGCATTCTGAAACCTGATTTTGAGCCCCTAGTTAACAAGTTTTACCTCAAACAGTGTCTTGCAATAATAACTATCCTTTGTACTTATTCCTATTTTGCCTTCTCATACAGATATCACAAAGCCTTTGATTCTTTTCTCACTAATATGTCTCCTCTATAGGTAGAGAACTTGAAGAGTGATAGAAGTGAAATAGAAGAATCGTGAGGACTGTAGTCAAAGATTTTTAAAATAATAATTACAAACCATGGCTATCATACACAGAGTACTTACCCTGGCAGTCACTTTATAGATACAAAAATCCAGAAGGCGGGATGTATTTTCCTAATTTTTCAATGAGGGGACTAAGGCTCAGATAGGCTAAGGAATTTGCCTTCGGTCACCAGCTTATAGCACAGAGCTGTGATCTGAGCTCTGCTCAGTCTAGAGTGAAAGCCTGCACTTAACCTCTACAAGGAACTTCATCTTGTTTCCATCCCTTTTAAAGAGGCAAGCCAGACTGATACTCCAGTTCGTTTATAATACACAAGCTTTCCATGCCAGGTTATCTCTGTTTAAATGATTTCAGTCTAATATCTCTGCAGTTAGGATCTGCCTCCTTAAACCTCTTTTTCTCCTTCTATTTTATTTATCTTAGTAATTATAACTTCCTTCTTGGAGTTAATATCAGGTCTGAATCCTTGACTCCTAAATCTATATTTCCAGTTCTTAATTTCTTCCCTAACCCTTGTCTTTTATTTCTGGTATTTTCCTGAACTCTTCACCTTGGATATACCATAGATATCTTCACATGTCCCACACTGAACTTACCTTCTTCACTCCAAAACCTGTTCTTCCTCTTTTAATTCACATTTCTATTCCCGATCACACCATTCTTGTATAAAACGTTGGCTTGGCTTAAGCTTTGACTCTTCTTTCTCTTTTGCTTCCTTATAAAGTGAATGTCATGTCCAATAAAGTCATTCTCTTCCTTTCTGTTCCACAACCACTAACAGCAAAATACAGATTCTTACTCTCCAGAGACTTTACACTGTCACATTCTAATTGCTATCCAATCCTCAATCTCTGACTTTTTATAATTCATTTTAACACTGTAATCTATATATTCCTGATGCACATATTTGATCACGTCACTTCCCCTACTCATAATTTTAGCGACTCCCTATTGATAATAAATTAATGTCAAAACTTCTTATATTATTTTTCCAAGTGCTAAACAATTCAGGGAGTTTCCAAGTGCGAAACCAACTTTTCCACTCTTACTTTCTATTATTCCATTTTTATACCCCATACACAACTTAGTCAAACTTGTCTTTGTAAAGCCCCTACACTCAGTGTCCTGCATTCTTTTCCATTTCTCACACAATCCATCTGTCTTGAACATTCTTTTCTTTGGATATCCAAATCCCACAAATCCTTTAGATTAGTATTGTTCCGCAGATCTTTTACCTTTTAGACAGGTCTGTCCAATTGACCTTCTATGATGATAAAAATGTGTTATATCTGTACTGTCTAATATGGTAGCCATTAGCCACAAATGACAATTGAGAATTTGAGATGTGGCTAGTCTGACTGAAGAATTAAATTTTTAGTACTATACAATTATAATTAATTTAATTAAAAATAGTCACACATGCTAGTGGTTATCATATTGGACAGCACAGTTTTAGAGTTGCTAAATCCTCTCAGCCAAAGTCTTTCTTTGGAATTCCAGTAACACATTTCTTGTATTTCCTTAGATACCTAAACTTTTTATTTCATATTTCAGCTATTAGTGGATCTAACTCTTTTCCTCCACTAGATTATAATTTTCTTGAAGGCAAGAGCCAGAGTTGGCTCCATAATTTTTTATAAGAGCACAGCTTAGGGATTGCATGCTGAATTGGCATGGCCATATAGGTAGCTATTTAACAAATTTATGTTGAATGTTACAAATCCACAAAAATAATAGTAACATGTCCTAAATTGGAGGTTGTCCTATTGGAGACCCCACCACAAAAGACAGCATCCACCTTGGATTTATTACCTTTGTCACCCCATGCTTAGGATAGCTGGCTATACTGCAGGCACTGAAAATATTTCTCTTGAATAAGAAAGCTCTCAGAAAACTTTTAATATTTTTCACAATTTAGAGTTTCTGAGGAATGATCTGACACAACCACTTTCCTTTATTGGTGTTGGAAATCACCCCCAAACAAGAGGCCTGAGAGAATAGCCCTGGCAAGCAGAGCTGGAAGTACACCACCCAGCCTGTTACAATCAACATAATGGTATGGATGACGTGTTCTGATTGGCCAGGAAGCAGACATTAATGACCAGTGAGCAACTGTGTTCAGGTCAATTAATTTATATTTGTATTTTGCAAACTAAAAGTTGCCCTGTTAGATTATTGATTCTTTGTCCCTGTGTTCAATTTGTTTTTAATTGCACCATTGCTGGGCCAAGCCCTCCCTCCTGGCAAGCTGGCAATAAATCTGCCACCATTTCAACAATCAACAATAAATGTGTCTCTTCATGTCGTTATTAATATGTCTCTTGGATTGGTTCATTACCACGGTTAATAGTTTATAAGAGCCGAATGGCACACTGCCAGGAGGATTCCTTTTCCCAAGGGCTATTTTGTCATGATAGAATTGATGTCCTCAGGCTCGCATGTGTCTGAGGACAGGGGCCCAGGATTTAATTTAATATAGCTGGAATATGAGCTACCTAATCCTCTTTTTATCATAAACAGCTTTAGAGGAAGATCTTGTTGGAATGGAGGTTTTACCCTCTCTTTTGATTCTTCTTTTTTCTCACTTCTTTTTCTTTTTTTATCTTAATTCCTACTTAATTTCTGTTCAGATAGATTTCTCCCCATCAAAAATAACATAAGCCAATGAGCTACGTGTCCCCTGGGAGTTGGAGTTTTATTATTGGATTATTGTTATTTGAAAGCAGAAGAGTGTTCCTTTTACCTGATGTGTAAATATTCTGTACTCAGAATGTTACTTTAACTGAGGTCAACACTGAAAAAGAAAAAGTTATGTCTTGTAATAGACATATTAATTATAGTATTGTTATTGGTTCTCTTAATCATTAGAATTTTTCAGAGGGAAAGCACAGATTTTAAACGAATTTATAGGTTGGCAGAAGAGATCCTCTGTGCCCCAGAGATGTCAAAAGAGAAATCTAAATGGAGTTAAGAGTGCTTTATAAAAACCCCACAGTGGCCTGTGATCTAATAGCAGCAGTCCCAGGGTATGCCATTTCCAAGGCACAAGCAGCTCCAGGACAAGAAATTTGGTTCTCCTCAGACACAGAGTTCACAGTCCAATTTTGTTTCAGTATACATATTTTATACTTAATTTACTATTAACAATGCCTGCACACATAACTTCTCTCTGGGCACCAAGCTCTTCAATGCTGGTCAAATTGGGTTTGTTGAAAGAAACTGGAGGAAGGTATGTGACACCAGTTGTTTCTCTTGATAGGAGTTTAAGTAGCCCGGGGAAGTGGAAGGCAGGGTAATGGGGCTCAAACACAAATTATTTAGAATAAAAGAAGATAGCAAGGGAAAGAAATGGGAGACTTGAAAGATGTCTGCAGAGTGCCAAAGAGATACAAATGGAGAATGGGAATGACAACAAAGGAAGCGGAGAATGGTGGAGAGTGGTCAAGAGAAAGGGAAAGAGGAGACAGAAGGAACCTAGCCAATAGCTCAGTGAACTGAGGACACCACACTCCTTGATGAAGGTGGGAAAAACATGGGCCAATGTCCTTGAATTCTGAAGCTCTCCATGTGGGTGTCACCAGTGCAACCCATATTACGCCTCAGTGCCCAGGACACCCTGCAGTTTTCTCCACAAACAGCCCACTCTTTACTTGCCCTCCTGCTACTTTGCTATATAGCTCATTCAGCATGTCCTCTACAGGGGGCAGGAGGACAGTGATGCCATTACTCACGTGAACAGCAGGCTCAGGTAAAGTTGCGGGGCCCCGCCCTTTCCCAACCCCCAGCTCTCCCTTCTCCACTAGTGATAACTGACCACAACCCTGGCAACTGATGGTTGAGCTTATGTTTTCTAAGTGCTGTAATATCAAGGTTAATCCAATAAAAAAGGGAGTATTAATGATAATCAAGAATATACAGAAAAGAAACTCACTTACTGAGCTGCTCCTAGGAAGGAGGTGTGCAAAATTTAACTCCTGGTTTGGTCGCTTGCTCTGTGACCTTAAATGAGTTACTTAAACTGGCCAAATTTCAGTGTCTTCAGCCATAAATTGTGGGTAATAAAGCTTGTCTTACTTTCTTTTTAAGATTGCTGTGCATTAAGTAGATAGCACTCTATACTTTATAGGTCTTGTACAAAAAAAACAATATATATTAAAATTAATTGTTTTAGGCTGCTAGGCTAATTTCAGAGGTTGCAGGACAGATGTTAATTCATGGGTAATTCATACATTAGTCTCCCCTTGTCAGCAGGGGCGGGGGCATATGTTTCAAGACCCCCAATGGATGCCTAAAACTACAAGTAGTACCAAACCTTATATATACTAGATTTTTTTCCTATATATACATGTTTTCAATTAAAAGAAGCACTTTACAGCTTCTCTTTGATGTATCTGAATTGCCAACATTACCACTCCCACACCTTGGGGCCATTATTAAGTAAAATAAGGGTTACTTGAACACAAGCACTGCCATACCATGATAGTCGCTCCAATAACCTAGATGGCTACTAGCCAGTGGGCAGAGAGCATAGACGACTTGGATATATGGGGCAAAGGGATGATTTACAGCTCAGACAGGATGGAGGGGGACAGTACAAGATTTCATCATGCTACTCAGAACTGTACATAATTTAGAGTTAATGAATTGCTTAATTCTGGAATTTTTTATTTAATATTTTCAGACCATGGTTGGCCTCCAGTAACTGAAACCTCAGAAAGCAAAACTGTAGATAAGGGGGAACTACTATACTTAGAACTAATAACCCTCTACTCATTCTAGCATTGTTTTATGACATAAAAATATAGTCACTGGCACCATATGTTTTTATTGGATTTTGTGAACAATGATGACATCTTCTGAATATATATGAATGTGTGTGATATACCCTATCATCTATATCATTCTTCTTATTATTTTTAAATATTTTTCTTAATTATTTTTAATATTGTTGTCATAAATTTAGTTTTGTGTCCAAGAGGTACTTCTGAAAAAAAATATATAATTATATTTATTGAGAGAGAATTAAGAGATGAAGTAGACAACTCTGAGGCAAAAGAGGAATAAACACTGAATCAGCATCAAAATTTTCATCATAGGTTTTGTTTTCCTTAAGAATCTTTCATCCTTACATAAACATGCCTTCTATAAAGAAATGCAGAACTTAAGAGTTCTACCTCAGACTTCATAGTTAAGAGGCTACTACTACTACATATCGAATGTTATAGCTTCATTTGGAATAAATTCTTGTTATTGCTATTGCATTCAAAATAAATAATATAAAATAAAGTTAAATTAAAACAAAACAAAATAAAAAGTCTATGCTCCAGTTTCAAAAGGAAAAAAGTCTGGCCATAGCACAAATATCCCCAAGTGCCCACTTTAACTGCCCCACCATGCGCATTAAATGACAAGCCCTGAGCACTGGCCATGGTTAATCTAAAGCACCAACAACTAATAACAGAATCAGAGAACACAAAATAGCTACTTGAGGAATAAAGCTTCCTTGAGAATAAGTCCTTGGTTCTGCAACAGCAGGGTGGAAAGTTAGGGGACAGGAAAATCAAAGTTCTTTTAAAAAAATTATCACACATAGAGGCAAAATGTCTCCACAGCAGGAAAGAAAGTAGAAAACACACCAAATCAATCACCTTAAAAATAAGCCTTAAAATCTACTACATAAGATGTAAGTGGGGAGGGAAGAATGGGACTAGCAGCTTGAAAATCTTTTATTAAACTGCATGCTGACTGCCATGGCACATACAGGAAAATGCAATTAAGGTCAGGCCATCAAAAAGACGCCCAAAGATTGCTCTGAGAAAGACCAGGGGGCAATCAGCAGGCGCTCAGGCAACTTGTAAGGAAATTCACTTTGAAAAGTACCAAGCAGGGGGCTGAAGCACCTCAGGTGGGATGGCCCTGAAGTGAGATCTTCTTACAGCCTCATGCGTCCCCATAACGGTGGAGGCATGGCAGCTGTGCAGGAGAAAAGGTGAGGTGAAATGTAGTGCCTCCCAATACATTTCCTCATCTGATCATGGACAGGTTCTCGCCATTATCAGAAGTCTTTGGTTCTATCTTCATTTTAACTGCAGTGTCCTTGGCCCCTATTTTGGCTAATATGTCCCTAAGAAACATACGTAATCATGAGGTGATGACATTTCAAATGCAGTCTTCTGAGTGCCACTGTGGAGTCTGGCCCTCAGACTCGGTCCAGGTCCAGGCTATACCTGCTGACCATAAATTGGCAAGTATGGAGCCCTGGGGAGTGCATATACCAGCCCATTCCATAGGAAGAACCAGACTGCCCTGAACTTATCTGTTAATGAAGAGCTTGACCTCTCATTAGAAGCTCTAGAAGCAAGGTACATGTCAAGGGAAGTCTCCGGTTTGGGGCTTTTGCTAGGCGGTGCAGTATGCTTGACTAGTCACAGAAAGCACAGGATGATGACTACCCACCACTTTCAGTGTACCCCATAGTACCCACTCTGCCTGCCCAGTTCAGGAACCTCTCCTTATAAATACCCAGAGGTATTATATGAGCTCAGACCTTCTAAGTTGCACACTCTTGTGTCTAGAGTCAGAGAAGTCTATAAAACCCCCCTTGCTGCAGTCACAATGGGCAATTTGTAGCCACAGTACACATGTCCTTCCTGCTAGAAACCTTACATCAATCTTCTCTGTAACACTGTAACCAATGAGTTACACATCTGATTTCTCCCCAAAAATATAAGCACCATGAAGATGGGGACAGTTTTCACCTCTCTGTGAACAAAAACTTTTACCTCCCATGCGTGGCACAGGACCTAACATAGATTAGTTTATCAAAAATGCTTATTAAATATGTCTGGCATATAATGGGCAATTTATAACTATTTAATAGTAAGATGGATGAAAATATTTGGTTGAGGGGAATGAAAACAAATTGATTTTGGCATTTTGTGCATGCAAAAATAAATTGTGAATCACATATTATGCAAGTGTAGGTATTGTGTGAGTCTGTGGGTAACTACTAATCCTACCTTACTCAATAAATCTAAGTGAATTCTTAAGAAGAATGGTTAAGAAAGTGTTCATCTCCATTCCAATCTGACCTGTCTCTAATCTTCTGCTGATTCTGGGGCTCCTAATTCTTTTATCCATCTTCCATATTAGAAGTATTCTGCTCTCATTTTTTCTATTCCCCTTTGCTACGCAGATGTCTGTGGAATACTGACAGGGCAACTTTGCTAGTGTGAGCAGATTGATGTAAGGTTTCTAGCAGGAAGGACATGTGTACTGTGGCTACAAATTGCCCATTGTGACTGCAGCAAGGGGGGTTTTATAGACTTCTCTGACTTTAGGAAGGGGAAGATAATATCTAGGTACAATACTATTTGAACATGCTCCCGTTTTCCTCAGAAACTATTGCCTTGCAGTGATTTTCTGTCTCTAACCGATTAAATGTTCCCCAGGCTGCAGCAACCTGGAATAAAAACAGTACTTGTGCTAGCCAAGCAGGGTTTGTGGTTTAGTCATTTCTCGCCTACTTACAGCAGGGCTGTCCTTACACCTTCTTTCCCCGCTTTATTGCTTTCTACATTTGTCCCTTGTTCCCTTTCCTCTTCTATTGGTTCTTTAATCTTCTGCCTTTTCCTTAATCCTTTCTTTCTGAGCAGGTAAGTGCTCCTGGACCCTTTGCAGCAGGAAAAGCCTCTTTGGAAGGGCCTGAGGGCCAGACCAACTTTGGCAGGATATTTGCATACATTTACATTTAGTTGGCCTGCAAACGGGATGATTATGCAAAGTTCTCTGTAAGCAGTGATTCTGTTTGACAGGATTCTGTTTGGATTCCGGAACTTTAGGTTCCATAGAACACAACAGGCAAGAGAGGGGCTGTAGTCATTACTATTCCATGGAAGAGTGCATAAGTTGCAATTAATGATAATAAATGATGGACCTAGGTGTCAGTTAGACAGCTCCAAGTACGAAAGTCATCCAACTGAGCTACTTGCCTGGCTCACCTGTGACCACATCTCCCAGGAAGTCACCTTGCCCCTTAGGTGAAGAGTTAGGAAGCTGCTTCTCAAGTTGTGATAGCATGCCCTCTGGCAAGCTGCCTGAGGGGTCTGTCAGTAAGCCTGTTTTCTCAGTACCTCAGCTTCTGTCTTTTAGTTAAATTCAGTACCTCTCTTAGCTGAAATAAGTTTTCAGACTACCAGCCTGCTCTTTTGTCACCTGTTGATAGGTTTCTGGGTCTCTAATTTATTTTGTTTCATCTGAGCAAGGTAGGGTCCTGTGTGGGGTCATGTTGCTAGTGTCTTTTAAATAGAAGGGTCTATTGATCCGTTTGTAGAAAATAATCCCTTGGTTATAAGAACACAGTGTGGTAAGTCAAAAGACCTAGAGAATTACTCCACCATCCACTACTTACACTATATTAGGCACATAGATTAATGTTCCTTCTGGATCCGTTTTTTACTATATAAAAGAAGGGAACAGAAGCACAGGTCTCTGAAGTCTATTCCTGCTCTAAAATTCTAGATTTGTGTTCCTAGGGTTATATATTTTGCAACATATTTTTTATTCTTCCACAGATATATTTACTATAAATGAATAAATTATTGTAATCCATTGTTTCATTTGTTCACTCACCAAATATTTAACACCTAGTATGTAAAATCATATTCATTGAAAATTTGTTGAACATCATCTTCATATCAGGCACTTTGCTACATACTGAGAATAAAATAATGTAAATCACCCATCCACCTTTTGTAGGATTATTTCCACACCTCTTCCCATTATTCTGCACCTTGCTCTTGAGGGACAAGAGATTGATTACGTCAACTTGAACACCTAAATTGTGCGGTGTGGATGATAGCATTCAATAATGTTTGATAAAATTAACTGAACCCCACTTTTCTTCTAAGTTTGCTCTGTTTTTATATTTATAATGGGAAGCGAGGACATTGACAAGGCAGAGAATAGTCACAATTAAATTATGGAGTTTTCTCTTTTATTAATTCAAAGTTTACTTTAGGAAATGTTGTGACAGGTAAATGGCTAAATCACCATTCTAGTTTTACCCTAAACACTCTAGACACGCTGGGCAGGTCTATGTCCCCTGGATATCAAACAGTCTCTTCCTAAAAAAACCAATAAACCTACCTAACCATTTATTGAAGGTCAGTTATATTCATGTTATGTTAGGGACTATGGGGAGTAATGGAGAAAAGTCCAAGGAAGATTCTTTTAGTGAGAGGAGACAATATACACTTATAAGCGATGAATAGTTAGCCTTTCCCTGCTATACCAAATTCCACTCACTAATCTCCAAAAACACACTTTGAATCTACCCACATCTTTCCATCTCCACTATCCAACAATATAGTCATTTGTTTGAATTCTTACAAAAACATAATGTTAATCCATATTTCTTTAAAACTTTCTTTAAAGTAGTAAAATACATATAACATAAATTTTACTATTTTAACCATTTTAAAGTGTATAATTAGGTATCATTGAGTACATTTACAATACTATACAACCGTTTTCACTATCAATCATAACATTCTCATGATCCCAATCTCTGTACACATTAAACAATGATTTTTCATCCCTTCCTTTTCCCACTCCAGCCCCTGATTCCTACTCTACTTCAAGCCTTGACCACCTTGATCTTCCAGAAGAGTCCTATCGTCACTCACATGTGTGGGTGTGTGCGTGCTCGCGCACGCGCGCGCGCACACACACACACACACACACACACACGAGTTTAGACCCTTCCATGACTTCCTTTTGCTTCTAACAAAATTATAAAAGTCTCTAGTGTGACTCCTTCACTGGGAGTTCTAATCTATCACTGCCTCTCTAGTCTGATGGAAAAGTACTCTCCCCTTCAAATTCTGTGCTCCTGGAGCTGGTGTTTTCACTCAGTGTTTCATGTTTCTCATATTCCCTCCTACCTCAGGGTCTCTACACTGGTTGCTTTCTCCCAAATGTTCTTCCCTCCTCATTCATCTAGTCAACTCCTAGTATCTTTCCAATTTTAACAGTCACTTTTTTTTAACATAGTCTTCTCTCAACCTCCTGCCTAGGCCAAACCTGCCTATTATAGAATTTTATAGTATTTTCCATTTCTTGCATTGTTATATATTTGTGTTTAATTAATAAATTTTATAATTAATATATCACTTCTACTGGACCTTAAATTCCCTATTCACTATTTTATTCCTAGTACTCATTGTAATATCTAGTATATAACAAGCGCTAAATGAATAAATTATGAATGAACAGATGAATGTTATCAGCACCAGAAAGGGTGGAAATCAGAGTTACACAGAAAAAAGCTTGGAAGACAGGAGCATGAAAACATTGGCAAAATTGGTCAAAGAAGAAGAAGAAGGCATTCACACTTAATGGCACAGCACAATTAGTTTATTATTTTATTATTTATTCATTTGCCATTAAATTTCTTTAGCAAGTCACTTTTTAAAAAATCTTAAGGATAGTAGTATGATGATCAGGATAATATTGAAAAAGAAGAATATTTCTTAATTCTAGAGTATGCCTTTCTTTGAAGAGAAAGGAAGGGAACGAAAAAATAATATTGTGGAATGGTAACTACTGGGCAAGTAATTTCTAATGATACTATATTTGATATTAAAGTTCCCTTAATAGAGTATCTTTGACATTTCTACTACATCCTTGAGAGCTTTAAAAAGAAATGAAACTGAATCTCAGAGCCAGAGAGTAATGCATTGAAATCACAAATAGGAAAGCCTCATCTGGAACACTGTCATTCAGACTCTAAGATGAGTTTTTCATCTAACTCTTTATCCTGGTATCCTAGTTAATACCCTGATACTTCAGTTCTCTAGAAATTGGATGAATTGATAATATCAATCAAGCCCATTTAATATCTTAAGAAACATTTTAACCAAGCTATCTTAGTTCTGGGACCCTAGAAAATAGATCCTGAGGCAGAGAATAAATGCTTATATTTTATTTTGGGAGTGAAATCTCAGGACAGAGAGAGTGAAGGCAATGGGAAATGAAGAAGAGAAGGATGGGAAGAAATGTAAGGTGATGCCTTATCGATGCTGGATGCAGATCAATGATGAGCAGTGAAGAGGCATAGCTGGCAACTTAGCAGGTGTTTCTGCTCAGCCATGTAGGAAGCCTACAGACCAGCTCAAGAGAGAGATTATATCTTGAAATTGTCCATTGTCAGAAAGAAAAAGAGGGGATTTACTGGCCTGACTTCATCCTTGTCTCATTTCCCGTCCTCCTTTGGTGTAAGTTCACTCCGAAGTGAGTGAACTCCACAGACTTCTATATTGCATTGCATGATCCCTGAAGCAAACACTGGGGAAGCCCGATCTCAGT
Source organism: Pteropus medius (assembly GCF_902729225.1). NCBI lineage: Eukaryota > Metazoa > Chordata > Mammalia > Chiroptera > Pteropodidae > Pteropus > Pteropus medius. The sequence goes on along the minus strand of NW_024347862.1, from coordinate 2,510,391 downwards.
GTCCGAAGGATGGCATGTCATCTGAGGTTGGAAGTGGCAGAGAATCCAGAGAGTTTGGTGCTCAGTTGGTTAGCCTCAAATAGCGGAACTGCAGGGGCATCCATATTGCTGGTTGGCCACACGGCAGAGGAATGCTGAACAAGCAAAGGGTTGGGAGTCAAGTAGGCCAAGAGAATGCGAAAAATGATGTCAGATGTCTGATACGCAAGTCTTTTGAAAGATTGAAGTATTTGGTGTAGTTAGCTTTTTAACTCTAATCTCGTCTCATACTGGCCAGATGGTGAAAATTTAGAAAGATTAACAATACTGTCTTGGTAAGGATGGGTATCAACTGAAACATTCAAACACTGTGGTGGAGAGCTGGCTAAACTTTTGTTAGAAAATAGCTTGGTAGTTTTTATTCAATCTGAACATGCATTTATTGTATGTCCCCAAAATTGAACTTCTAGATATTTTCCCAAGAGATATTTGTATGTGTATACACTAAAAGCGTGAATAAGAATGTTCACAGTAGCTTTACCCATAATACCCTAAACTGGAAACTACTTGTGTTTATTAAAAGAATGGATGACTAGCTTATGGAATATATATGTATATATGTAAACGACAGCAACAAAAAAATAAAACACACAACGACATGGAGGAATCTCACAAATATTTTTTTGCATGAAGGAAGACAGAAATGAGTACCCATTATAGAATTTCATTTATATGAAATTCAAGAGAGTCATAATAGTGGCAATCTTTTGGGGCAGTATTACATAGAAAAGAGCATAATGGAACCTTCTGAAATAAGAGAACTTTTTATATCTTACTCTGTGTGGTAGTTACATGAGTGAATATACATATATAAGTTCACCTAATTGTACATTTAAATCTATATTCTTTGCTGCATCTAAGTTATGCCTCAACCACACACACACACACTCACTCACACACACACACACACATACCATATTGCTCCCTTCCTGAGACTTTATAAAAAAAAAATCTTAAATTGCCAATAAAAATATGTGGGTAAAGAGCATCAAAATCCACAACATTGGGACTTGTCTATTAAAACCTCCTGTTTAGGAGAGGTGGAATGAGTTTTTCCTCCATGGAATTAGTAATCACAAGAGAAAAAGACTGGTTTTCAATTACTGGGAAAAAGGACCATCTATTGTCTCCTTCTACCCCTAGAGCCCTAACAGCTAAAATTAAAATAATAAATTATCAAAGGAATAACAAACATTTAGTTCAAAACACAAGCCATCAAATGGATCATATAGACTGCTAAAAGACATTTTCTTTGGCTCCAAGAAAAATTATAAGGAAAAAAATTTGACACAAAGAAAATACAGAAGGATGACAAAGCTTTAGTTCAGCAGTGAAGATCAAAATTGAAGTCCCTAGAGTGACAAGAGAAGACTCTCAGGGTGAATAGCAATGAATAAAGAAAAAAGCCATCCTAGAAAGAAGATTCAGACAAACAAAGACAACCAAGAAATAGGGCTTCTTACAAAAGAGCCAAACATAAAAAGAGGAGAGAGAAGTGCAGAAACCTATCAAAAGGCCACTGAAGGAGCAAAAAAGCATGCTTGTGCATGTGTGCATGCACGCACACACGCACACACGCACACACACACACACACAC